>NC_134837.1:12427363-12620472 GCF_004210375.1 Tachypleus tridentatus
AAGTAACATTTCTTTACCTTTGGTAGTAGTTTGCTAGTCAGACCCTTTTTCTCCTCTGCCCTACAACATTTAAAAACACATTAGCTTTAACTTAATATCTCAAACAATCAGCATTGTGATTGGAAACAACAAAAAATATAAATAGGCTTGATGGTAATTACTCCCTTCTGTTGATTGAAAACCAGGTCCACTCAACATCAAAACATAATTTACAGCAAAGAAAACGTTGCTTGAAGTTAAATGTTTTGAAAATCCTCCACTTTCCATCTTCAGGTCAGCATGTGTGTGTGGTGTTGTTTATAGAATTCTGGTGGATTGTGAAGAAAGTGTTATGATTGGTTGGTTTGTCCATGTTTCTGATTGGTGGAGCAGGTTTCTGTAGATTCACCCAATGGTAGCAATAGGTTACTCAATTCTAATCTGGAATCTCTTGTTTAGTGAATATTTTATTGTATTAACATAAAATGATTAAGTTGTTTCTTATCTTCCAAAATTTACTGTGTCAATTATTTTAGTTTTTTCCTCACTTTCTTGTGTGTCCTGTCAGCATGGTGTTTTCAGCAATAGCTGAATTTCATGTCTTCATAACTCTTGTTTTGTCTTTACATTCTATTATTCTTGTCATAGGTCTTTTTCCCATTTCTCTGATGTATGTTTTCATTGCAAGATTTAGTTTGTTTTGAATTTCATGTAAAGCTACACGAGGGCCTATCTGTGCTAGCCGTCCCTAATTTAGCAGTGCAAGACTAGAGGGAAGGCAGCTAGTCATCACCACCAATTCTTGGACTACTCTTTTACCAACAAATAGTGGGATTGACTGTCACTTTATAATGTCACCACAGCTGAAAGAGCAAGCATATTTGGTGTGATGGAGATTCAAACCTGTGACCCTCGCATTACGAGTCGAGTGCCTTAACCACCTGGTCACTCATTGCAGGAACAATGAATTTCATAAACGACATTTTGCCTTTTACATTGGTAGATTTCCCATTTGTTTTTCACCAGAAAGCATGTTAATTTTATTCTAACGTACTTCACACAATCCATCAGGATACTATAAAGATGACAACAAACACAAGCTGACCTGAAGACTAAAGGAAGAAGAATTTCGAAACATTATCCCCATCATCAGGCAGCTACCATCCTTTAAATTTGGTTTCATCATGATAAAACTGCCTATACAATTTATCAAAGAGTAAATAGCAATTCTTTAAAATAAAATAATTAAGTTCTTTTTCTCTACATGAAAGATTTATTAAAGAATGAACAAAATAGTCTAAATATTTGAATTATTACTTTTATAACACTTTCTAATTTAAAAACACACATCTTACAAAAATATATTATTTGTATCCAGGTCCACACAAGCGACATCTTGTGGAGGATCATGTAAGTCAAAGTAACGGGAGTCCACCCCTGTATGAAAAAAAAAAAAAATTATCTTAACAAACTACAACTTGCACTCAGTAAATACATTTAATGAAAACATACCTTATGTTTAGTAAGTACATTATCAACACAGAAAGTGAAGTCTAGATATCTACACTTTTTAATTTAAAGTACATACAATGCAAACACAGAACTTGCCTAAAATATGTTGCAAACTTCAAAAGGCACACAGAATATAACAAAACCTTAAATAAAATAACTAAAAGTATATATTTCTTATTTTTGCACTTGAAAATATAAATTTATTTTATATCAAAATCTATAGCTTAGTGTCAATCACTAGCGTAAAATAGCTAAGCATGCTCTTACAAAACTATACTTTAAATGGTGAAACTGAAGAATAAATAACAACACAACTTTACTGAGAAAAAGTTACAATTACAATGGTAAACACATTGCAACAATAATAAACCATTATCACCAAGATAATCTTGATAACCAATTATTACAACTTACTTCAACAATATAATTATGATACACAATTAATAACACTTGCTAACAATACAATGCTTTAAACTTTAAAATGAAATAACAACCTAGAGCCAAAAACATGAAAGAACCTTATGGAATACAGCAACTTAACTACAAATGAACACAGAAATCACTTCTTTCTTTGTTATTCAAAGTCCAGCATTTAAATAGACAGTGTCTATGGAAACTGCATACTAAACCAATAGCCAATGCTTCATCTTACTTCCAAGCATAAGATATCTAAAAACACCCAATCAATAATTAATCTCTACAAATTCAGCTATCATCTCTTGTAAAACATCAAATTGTAAGTTGGTAACAAAAAGTTTATTTTTTGTAAATGGCAATTATTGCTAAAAGATTTATTAGTTTGTTGAATTTCATGTGAAGCTACCTCACAGGTTACCTGCACTAGTCATCTCTAATTTTAAAGTGACAAGCTAGAGGGAAGGCAGCTAGTCAAAACCAACCTTTAGGTGTCAGCAAAATGCCCTCACCACCAGACCACACCAGCTTCATCTAAGTGTATAACATTTTATTTATTGCCAACTGTGCTCCTTGGGAACCCCTTAAGTACTCCATTATTGGACATTACCACATCAGTATTGAGACTTAAAACATCCAAAAACCAATGTGACGTGATCTGGCACACAAAAGCTTACATTTCTGCTGTAGATCAAAATGGAAACGTGTTTTTTGCATGTACTGCATAGCTATGCCCTGGATGTTTTGGAACAAAGGTAATTCACCAAGACAGAGTTAATTTCTTTATTTGGTTATTTTTCATTATCAATATTTATTTTGATTTTTATCTTTTCTCAAAAGTAAAATAACTTACCATAAGATTATTTCTCATTTTCAGTCACATAAAATAGTCTTAAAAATATGGAAAAATAACATAATCGAAATTAAAAATTGTTCCAAGTTAATGCATCAACAATTAAACTGTTATTTACAATAAGACATATCTATATATACACAAGATAGACCTTTCAGTCTTACAATCATTATTAAAGAATACATAACTCACCAACAATAAACGGAAGAGGAGCACTCAACACATCTGCTAGTCCCAACGGACACAAAGGGATGTAAGGACATTGCCAATGAAAAGGAAATATAAGCTAAAAAATAACAAGCATGATGGTATTAAACAAAATGTGTATTCAATTCTCCCAAAACAACATAAGAATACATCACTAAAAAGTAAAAAGTTGTAGAACAAAAATCAAAATTTCTACTTTATTTTGCACAGCATCACTCGATACGATACATCTCAAAATATAATTTTTGAGATTTTAAGACCTAAATTTTTCAAAATGTAAATCTAACTCATAATCATATCTTGTAAAAAATGTTAACACTAAAAGTAAGTTAACAGAACAACAAAACTAATCATTTACATGCTATCAGTCCATGAAGTTAAAGTTTAGAAAGAATAAAATAATCACTACTGTTCAAGGTCAACAGTTGCAAGAACATAATTATATAATCAATCAACATTAAGTCAGATTTAACAAGAACACCAATGTTCCCGTCAATGGAATTTGCAGTCTCTTACCTATACAACAGAGTACTTAAACTACCATAAGCCAGCCAGCCTCAAAATCTACATATAAATCCTCATGCAGTTAGTTTAGAACAGACTATATCCACATGATGATGTGTATTGTGGACACCAGAACAAAATCTGGACTTATCTGTGAGTAAGACGGCATACTAGTGTCACTTCTACTAGTTGACAACCTGGCAGTAAATATAGCAATCATTTGTCAGGTTAGCTAGAGGTTACTCTGTATGTGACACTGTGGTGTAATACCAGCTAACAGTAGTTTGATGAAACTGACAGTCAGGTCTCAGAGCATCAACAATGTTAAGAAACTAGACCTGGCATCTTTTTGGGAGTCACTGTTTTTATTTGGTATCTAGTACACAGTTACTCAATTTTCTCTTTGTCATACTAGTAGTAACAGAAATTTTGAGTAAATCTGCTCTAAAGCACTGTTTCATCATAATATCAACAAGACATTCAACTATTATAAACCAAGTGCATACTTTGTACTGTAGTGTTAAAACTGTGTGGAATTGTAAAATAAAACAAATTAAATTAATACAAGTACATAAATATTATTACTTCAAGTAACATAAAAACTGAAAATAATACACATAATTCTTTAATTTAAGAAATAAAAATACCTTACTTTACATGGTTACACGTTCTAACTTCACAGCTACCACATAGAAATCCAAACGAGTTTTCAAAACTATTTACACACCAAGTTACACATTGGTCCAGGACTGTGTTAATCATCAAAACAATTTACACACCAAGTTACACATGGGTCCAGGACTGTGTTAATCATCAAAACTATTTACACACCAAGTTACACATGGGTACAGGACTGTGTTAATCATCAATACTATTTACACACCAAGTTACACATGGGTACAGGACTATGTTAATCATCAATACTATTTACACACCAAGTTACACATGGGTCCAGGACTGTGTTAATCATCAAAACTATATACACACCAAGTTACACATGGGTCCAGGACTGTGTTAATCATCAAAACTATTTACACACCAAGTTACACATGGGTCCAGGACTGTGTTAATCATCAAAACTATTTACACACCAAGTTACACATGGGTCCAGGACTGTGTTAATCATCAAAACTATTTACACACCAAGTTACACATGGGTCCAGGACTGTGTTAATTATCTAAACACTTTTCATTAATATTTCCAATTATAAATTCTATGTTTTCCCATGTGTATCTCACTATACAATGAATTTATGCACATATTTGGTGAATTGTTTACAATGAGGATTTTAACAAATAAGCGTATAAATGACTCAAGGAGATATAGAACATGGAAACCACTAGTATAGAAGACATTAAAATAAAACAATCAATAATTTAAGAGTTAGTAATCATACCGTGACAACAGCTTCGGCAACGCTCGTAAGAACGTCAGGACGTAAGGAATGAAACAAGATCTTCTGTTCAGTCAAGGCAAGCAAGAAAACATTGAGACAATTATCAGGACCTAGGTTTCTGAGCAACTGCCTGAAAGAAGCTCCACTGTAAGAATAAAATCACTTTCAGTTAAAGCACCATCTGATGTTAAAAGTTGTAAAAATATGTTAAATCTTATTCGTTACTGAACATCTTTTGATCTTTTACAGATTTTTTAGAAGAGAGGAAAATCATAAATTAACCAAACAAATTTTAAAAATACATGACTGACAAAGAAAACCTTCTCACCAACACATCATATTTTTCCAACACACAGTACTTTCAAATATTAATACCTACCTTAGAAGTAGTGGATTATCTTCAGGTTGAGCCAAAGAAATAGTTTTATCAGCTAACTAGATAAACGAGATTAATAACTCTTCAAGAGTTTGTTCACACAAATGACAAATGTATTACATCATAAAAATAACTTATCTCAACATGAAATCATATTAGATTAAATGAAAGATATTCTTCTATGTGCTGCAAAATAATTTATGATAACAAATCACTTGTCAAACTTTTGTAAAAATAGAAAATAACAATACATTTTATGTATTTGTGTGTAAATGTACACACACACAGAGACATGTATACATGATTAAGGTACATTTAGAGAAAAGTTTCATATATAAGAGAAAGAAAACTTTTAAACAAATCACTATTCTGTATATATTAAGCTGTATGGATTGTATACAAAATATTATAGATATACATTGTGAAAGTAAACATACAATACATAAGGCTAGCACCTTTTTTGATCAAGTATTTCACCAAACTGACTGACTTTCTACTGTGCATTTAGAGATCTATTTAAACACATTTAAAAACACTTACTATAACACACTTGATGTGTTGTGTGTTTGAGAAAACAAAACTGAAACTATGTACTTTTAGTTTGAAAATGGCTACATTGTGATTTATTGTACATTTTATCAGGTACAAGAGTCAGATTCACATTTATTACCTTACAATTTTGCTTTGTTATCTGCATAAGAATAAAGAAAAAATATACAATGAATCTATACATAAACTGACTATTTAACACAATAAGTAGACTAAAGAAAAGAATAGCCTTAGTTATTATTCATGTGGATACTAAGGCAGCAGTGAAACTATGAACCCTACGACAAGATCTCTTGTCCTCAACGTTTCAACTCCAATTCTTTAGGAGGTTACTACACCATGATGCCTTAGAAGGGTATTTATACTAATTTTCTTGGATTAATTTCCTGGTCATTTTGTTTTGCCACACCATGATTGGTCCATTGTTGCTGTCTGTCAACCGCCATCTGACCAATAAGTGTCATTCTCTCGTTTCACCAGGATCGCAGCTGCTTCTACCTACTTCTAGATTCTCAATGTGATGTTTATTTTCTAGTAAGATGTAAGCAGTATCCATTTCTTTCCTCTGTTTATTTCCGTTCCTTAGCTGATTATTTCAGTTTACTTCCATTCAAGTTGGTACCTTGCTTCCTGTTTGTCAAGCTCCTGTCAGTTTTTTCACCTATCCAGACTTTACTGCATCTCCACAGAGAATACTGTACTGCCATCTCTGGTGTGTCTCAATCTTCTCTACTTCATCTCTCACTTTTTGTTACGACATCTACAGTTGGGTGTTTAACTTGCGATATTTTGTACCTTCTTCTTTACCTTTATAAGCATGTCAGTAAAGTATTGCTGCTTCCCAAAGCTTCCATTAAATGTTCAATTTATTGACCTAAAATACTTGGCTGTATGTCTTTACAGCCAATTTCGTTTTTACTTTGTTGTTATGTGTTGAAAAAAAATGTACAAGTTATCTTTGTTGGTTTGTTTCCTATACGTGGACAACCTAACTCCATTGTCACCTCTTCAAATCAAACCATCAAGAAATGGTACCTTTCCACTTTTCTCTTCTGCTTCTACTGCATTTCTTCAAGTGTCCCATCATGCCTCACCAACGTACCAGTACATCTTGTCTTCTTGGTATTATGGATAGAATTTCGTTCATATATCTTGTCCACGTAGAGTGTTTGCCCATGATGTCTTTGTAGCATTTTTTTCCAATGTCTCAATTATCATACAATCTAGGACAGCACTGAACTCTTTCCACAAGGATTCATTGGTCAAAAGTCATGTCATCATGTTTGTTGGCATATATTCAATGTTTGGTATCAAAGTGTAGAATACAATTCAAATTTTCATATTATACATTATTCAATTTCTTAATTTAAAAGTAAACGTTAAATAAATGCACCTAAACATCTATTCCTGTGTGTCACTTGATATGTTGAATACCACACTAGTTCAAAGTAAACATTTATAATGCCAAATATACAAAGTATATATTTTTGTACGAGTTACAAACTCAAATTACCGATATTGACAAGCTAGAATAGTGTAAACTCCCCCTTATAAACACCTACTTCCATAAATGGCATGTGAATAACCAATCAAATACACAGAATGTCCTCTTAGTGATTTTTTCATTCATTTTCAAATATAATGGCATCCTCTCTTTTGTTTGTAAGTAGAGTTTTTAGTCTCTTAAAAATTTCACATATTTTAAAACAAAAATGTAGCTTAGTTATTAAACAGGATAACTTATAATAGAATTACCTTATGTCAATGAAGTAATGTGTGATTTTTTAGTTATTCATATGTATACATAACAAAGAAAAAAAATTCTTTCATACCCTCCACATACAAAATATCTTTAGGTTTAACAGACAAGCAGCAATGAGTACAAAGATCACAACTAGAAGATTGTGTGGTTTATTTATTTATTTATAGTTGCATGTCTTGAGAAAAACAAGTTTAATAACCAATTTGTAAACAGTAATAATATATATTATTATAATAATTAC
Source organism: Tachypleus tridentatus (assembly GCF_004210375.1). Lineage (NCBI taxonomy): Eukaryota > Metazoa > Arthropoda > Merostomata > Xiphosura > Limulidae > Tachypleus > Tachypleus tridentatus. The sequence continues at coordinate 12,435,158 of NC_134837.1, forward strand.
AATGCAACTTTCCAATAAAACAATACAAGATAAGTCATTTTGCAAAAACTAAGGTGAATTTTATATTATTGGACAGGGTTGCATAAGTGCACATGCATATCATTGTAATATTTGTATTGTTAGTAAGGCATGACTGAAAGGACAATACAGTAAAATTAATAAATATATAATTCCATATTTAAAGCTTAACATTTATGCTTTAGTCTTATAACCTCTAGTCACTCTAGAATAAGGCATAATTTATATTCATTTCCTATCTTATACGACGGTTACTCCTATCTTATACGATGGTTACGAGATTGGTCAAATCAACTGGACCCATCCAAAGATTTGTTAGTGAAAACAACAAAATAAAGTTTTTTCTTTAGAAACATTTGATAAAACTATCTGGATGTAAAGATTTTTTTATGTGAAATTTGAAAATTTTCTAATGCACAAGAGCATTTTTAATTTTAAAATGAAAATTACTTTACATGTCGAACAAAAATAAAACAATGAAACAAGGTTTAACAAACCTTGTGACTTAATAAACAAAATTGATATTTTTCATATGAAAGCGTCGTACTGTTTACTGAATACCTGCCAAATTTCATAAACCTACACTTACTAATTTAAAAATAATAGAATGAAAACTATAACACACACAACATGGTTATAAAAGTCAGTACCAGGGACTGACCCTGCACTGAAAGAGTACAAAGAAATCCCATGGCTAGCCCATTATGATGATGGTATTCCTGCCTTATGAACTCAAATGTGCTGAATCTTACATACAATACAAGCTTGGTGTAGTCTTCCATTGGTAGGAGTGATCATTTTCTCTCATCTCTTAGATCACTTTGGTGGCAGCTCTGAAAGCAGCCCTCTATAGATACCTTCACAAACATGTTTAATAATAACCTGAAGACGACTCGTAATCAAAACATTGAGAATATAAGATCTTGTGATAGCAATCAGTCTCAGTGCTACCTTAGTATTAAACAAGCTTGTGCTACCATCATAGGTGTATTAAATATTAGCACTGAAACTATAAGTTTGAAACAAAAAAAAAAAAAAAATACCTGGATAAGGATTCGTGGACGTTGGACTGAGGGAAATGGGACATCCATCATGAAGTGTGAAATGTACCTGTTATATATTATCAATACTAATCAGAAACTATTAGACCATAAAAGGATAACATCTTATTCATAAAAGGCACAGAACTACAAGTTATCCAGTTGTTTCATTTTATATTAAGATATATTTGAACAAAATGAATATGTTGGTTCTTAAAAAATTACATTTGAAAGGAAAAAGTTAACTATAAGTCTCTAGAGACAGGTAAAAAACATCTCACCTTTCCAATGGTAACGGGTGGGGGCCTGCGATAGATGTTTGGTGAAGAAATAGTAGAAACTTTTCAAATGTGTCAAAGAATGGCCATCGGATAGAATACAAATAGCTTTATTTGCATGCAAACCTTTCTTATTCTTATCATCTTCAGTCATATAGCCCAACTGGGATTTATAAGTGGAACTTAGTTTCTCCTCTGGGTATTTTTCATAAAATGTAACAGCTGCCCCATATACCTGCATAATAACACATATCTTAATATCTGCAAAATTTTAAATACAATCCAGAAGAGTAGAAATACTAAAAAATAAATTCAAACACATTAGTAAAAAAACAAAATTCAGAGGGACACATGAATAACCAGTTGATACTCTTAAAATAATTTAAGCAAAAAATTAACCTCTTATCATCCATGGAAGAGTCCTTTCCATTACTACAGTAATGCTCTAACCACAACAAACAGCACAAGACATTAGGAATATATATACAGACACACACCTACATGGGTGGAGATGATAAAGGGTTCAACCTCATTATCAGTATATTTTAAAATGAAATTTAGATTACTATATTTTTCAAAATAAGATACAATATAGGGACAAACTCTGACATCCTACAAGAAACCAAGAAAAGCTGTTAAATTTTGTTTTCCTAAGTTTAAGTTAAAAATCTCTTCTTTAAGAATAACTGTATTGACTATATAACTTTTCTTATTCTGTTTCACATGACTGATGATTATTATACAAGTAAACACTTCATTCAAAGAGATTAATGGATTGGTTTGAATTTCATGCAAAGCTACAAGAGGGCTATCTGTGCTAGCCATCCCTTATTTAGCAGCCTAAGACTACAGGGAAGGCAGCTAGTCATCATCACTCACCACCAACTCTTTGGCTACTCTTTTACCAATGAATAGTGAGATTGACCATCACAGATGAAAGGGTGAGCATATTTGGTGTGATGGGGATTCAAACCCATAACCCTCAGATTACAAGTTGAGTGCCTTAACCATCTGGCCATGCTGGGCCAATACAAATGGAAGCAACAAAACTTTATCAGTTACAAACTTTATTATTTAAATTATTATAAAATAACACATTTCACAAAAGTAAAGAAAAAAATGAGAAACCTTTTCTGCAGTATCTGATGTAAGAACAAATGTAGAAAACACAGGATGTGGCCGTTGGGCTACTTTAGGCCAACATTCTATAGTTGCTCCCATAGGAAGGCAAAATAATGGCACTGAGACAGGTAAATGGAAATTTTCATAATCATCTAATGGATACCGGCCCAAAATGGCTACAACAGAAAGTGAAAAGCATATTATGGAAAAAAGACTTAGTACCACAAGATCATTAAAAACTTTACATAAATAAAACATTTTTAATACACAATAGGTATAAAGATAAAGGGCAAACAGTTCAGTTTTTGCTAATGTTCTTGACTTGTAAGGGTGAACAAAGAATTTCAAGGTTTTATTAAATAAAAAACAACTAATAAATTATGCTCATGAATAATTGATATATTTAATTGTACTGTCAATTATAAAATATTAAATACAATTTTTATTACAGGAATCTTCAAGTATAAAGACATGAACTTTAAAGAAAAATTGTGGAGTGATTTAAAATATACTCATGAAAAGATATTACTTAACGTGTTATTGAAGATTAAATGACAAATGAATTTCAATGTGCACCAGTGAATACCTCAAAATTGTTAAGCAGTATTGAAACATCAAAAGATCATACAAAATGTGAATATTCAAGATAAGAAAGACTACACTATAAATGGTAACAGAAGTTCAAAATAATGCAAGCAAAAATTACAGCAGTTCATATAATTAAAAATATAAATGAAACATCTAAAGCCAAAACCGTGCCATGAACAGAGTAAACCCTTCTTTAAATCATCATGCTCACAGGTGTTACTGAGCAGATGAGTCATCTCATTCCTGGTTGAGGTGATTAACATAATGATGATTAAATTATAGACTAGCACAATATCCATTGTAAGAGTGAAAGTTTGTTTAAGGCTTGAAGTACATACAAGTAGTAACTGTTAACAAGATAATAGTTGTTATGCAGAAAGATACGAGTAACATTTCTGAACTTAATATATTAATGAATCTGACTTACATCATATACAGTTTACATTTGTTATGATGTAATGTGGTATTGCATCTACCTATCTTGAACTAATGTCCTATACTTTTAATTGTTACAAATCTACTGCTGAGCTTTGTTACTCATACGGCAAAATGTGTATGGAAAACAAAAGTTATTTCTCCAACCTGGTTTAAAACACAAAAGATCTGGTCTGTTCATTGACTTTTTATAACAGAGGTAGACATCTGATCCAACCTTTAGAAACAAATAAGTAAATCACCATGATGAAAGTACACACAAAACATTAAAGTTTCTACAAGTAAATTATACAAATGAACCTGTTCAACATGAGAGAAAATTTTAGCTTTTCAACAAGTATATTTGAATGTTATCACAGAATAGGTATGTGGCCCAACTTTATAATATTAGATAACTTTAGTATTTAAGTTTTTTTGTTTGTTTGTTTTAATGTTGATTTAGAAAAACAAAATCATACTAAACAAAGCAAAAAACAAGTAAGAATACAAGAAAAACACTCATCTTCTGTTCTTAAACTAATTCTCTGTCATTATTTGAGATTTTAGCCCTAAGCCTAAATTGCCTGCTACACTTCAAAAACATTATTTTAAATGAAGCTTATGAGTAAAGGAACAATTAATTTATTTAATAATAAAATTAAGGATTAGTTACCTTAAAAAACAAATCAGTAAGTTTACAAAATCAATAGAAATTTAAAGTATACTTTTAAAAAAAGAAACGTAAAAGGGATATTTTTGTTATTTTAAAGAGAAATATATGTAATAACATTACAAGCTAAGAGTATGTGATGTTACACGTGTTAAGGCACTGATTGTCAGACCAAAATGACAATAAAAGTTGTGCACTTTGAAAACAGAGGAAAACATCGGATTTTTTGCCAAAATGCATTCGTGTCCAATAAATTTGTTTAAGAGATCTGCATGTTCTGCAAGTGCAACATGTGCAAAATCCCTATAAAAGTGACGGGTTCTCGGTTTTCAAAGCTCAGTGTTAAGCCACCGACACACAATACAGTTACGCCAAGACTGACTGAAGCACAACGCAACAACACCATTGGTCGCTTGAAAGCAGGCGAATCTTGATCAGATGTTGCCAAAGCTGTAAATGTCCACCCAAACACCATCACAAGACTATGGAATCATCACCAACAACATGGATCAATTTGTGACCGTCCACAACCTGGCAGACCTCGTGTGACCACGCCTGCACAAGATTGCTACATCTGGTTATGTCACCTTCGGTATAGGACCACCACTGCGACGTATATTGCCTCAACCATACCAGGGCTGCGTAGGATTTCTTATCAGACCATACACAACCGTCGACGCGATTCTTAGGCCCCATGTGCAACCCATCATAGTGAACGTCAACGACGTTTTTCAACATGACAATGCCCGTCCTCACACAGCCCGACTCACCACTGTCTTCTTGAGACACCACAACATCAACTTTCTTCCCTGGCCCTCCAGATCACCAGATTTAAACCCCATCAAACATCTTTGGGACGAGTTGGACCCACGTCTGAGATGGCGACAACCTCAACCACAGACTCTACCTCAGCTTGCAGCAGCTTTGCAGGCTGAATGGACAGCCATTCCACAGGATGTGATTCGTCATCTCATCGCTTCCATGGGCAGGAGATGCCAAGCAGTTATTGATGCTCACGGGGGGAATACTCGTTTTTGACATTGAGTGATGTTAAACTTCACCTAGTGAGCGTGGACTTCGCCTTTGCAGACTTTGGATGTTCAGCAGTGAATGTGCAAAGTTTCAAAGATGTCATACAGAACTACCCGGAATAAACTTGTTAACAATTTGTCTCAAATTTTGCCTTTCGCATTTCTTTTTTTGAAGGGTATAGTTTATTTACAATCTTGATTGTTTAATTTACTACAAAGCTATAAACAGGTCCATCTGTGGCCTGTCCTCCACAAGAATTGCATCCTTGATTTTAACAGTGTACGTACATAAGTATACAGTTGTCCAACTGGGAAGACTTTATTTACTTACAATTTTGGAAATTATGTCTTTGTTGTGTACCTATAGATCAAGATAAATTCTGCTTTATTTCAGAACAAACATTTGTTAAAGTACTCGATAAAATTATACACTATACAAGTCACCACAAACCCTGGTCATGTGCCTGTGAACACATTATTTTTAAATGTCTGAACACAGTACCTGTACCTTAATATTAGTGTGACATCCTGTGATTTTAGCCTAATGTTAATCTGCAGCGTCTTGAAACCAGTTGTGTTTGTTAATATTAAGACAGAATTTTGTTTTATACTTCACTTCTAAAACATTTTTGACTATTTGTAATTGCCAATTTTAGTATGTCTGTTACTACTTTTATATTTCCTTTATTAAAGCTTCTTACAATTAAAAATCTCTGTTTAGAAAACAACCATAACAGAAGATTAACATCAAAGAAATACAAGAAGGTTTGTTTTTTAAGTATACCATATATTGTTTCACTTGTTCAATTTCAAGTATACCATATATTGTTTCACTTGTTCAATTTCAAGTATACCATATATTGTTTCACTTGTTCAATTTTAAGTATACCATATATTGTTTCATTTGTTCAATTTAAGTATACCATATATTGTTTCAAATTTCAAGTATACCATATATTGTTTCATTTGTTCAATTTTCAAGTATACCATATATTGTTTCATTTGTTCAATTTTAAGTATACCATATATTGTTTCACTTGTTCAATTTTAAGTATACCATATATTGTTCAATTTTTTACTATATACTTGTTCAATTTTAAGTATACCATATATTGTTTCATTTGTTCAATTTTAAGTATACCATATATTGTTTCATTTGTTCAATTTTATTTGTTATACCATATATTGTTTCATTTGTTCAATTTTAAGTATACCATATATTGTTTCATTTGTTCAATTTTAAGTATACCATATATTGTTTCATTTGTTCAATTTTAAGTATACCATATATTGTTTCATTTGTTCAATTTTAAGTATACCATATATTGTTTCATTTGTTCAATTTTAAGTATACTATATATTGTTTCACTTGTTCAATTTTTTACTATATATTGTTTGTTCTATATATTTTTAACTTGTTCAATTTTAAGTATACTATATATTGTTTCACTTGTTCAATTTTAAGTATACTATATATTGTTTCACTTGTTCAATTTTAAGTATACTATATATTGTTTCACTTGTTCAATTTTAAGTATACTATATATTGTTTCAATTGTTCAATTTTAAGTATACTATATATTGTTTCATTTGTTCAATTTTAAGTATACTATATATTGTTTCATTTGTTCAATTTTAAGTATACTATATATTGTTTCATTTGTTCAATTTTAAGTATACTATATATTGTTTCATTTGTTCAATTTTAAGTATACTATATATTGTTTCATTTGTTCAATTTTAAGTATACTATATATTGTTTCATTTGTTCAATTTTAAGTATACTATATATTGTTTCATTTGTTCAATTTTAAGTATACTATATATTGTTTCATTTGTTCAATTTTAAGTATACTATATATTGTTTCATTTGTTCAATTTTAAGTATACTATATATTGTTTCATTTGTTCAATTTCACACAAAGCTACTCTTAGTTAAAAATGACAAACCAGAGGGAAAATAGCTTCTGAAACCTTAGGTAACTTTGTACCAATGAAAGGTGTGATTGACTATCACATTATAACATCCTAATTAGTAACATGGTGACCATTTTCAGTGATAGAATTTGAATCAATGACCCACTGAATACAAGTCAAAGTCCCACCACCCAAGCCCACACAGTACATTTTAAATGTGAACACACTAAACAATAATACATTACCTAGAAACTATCAACTTATACAACCTAAAAGCTCTTTACACAGCTAATTAAAACACAAGATTTCTTTATATAATAAAAATTTAAACACAACCAATAAATAACCTCAGAAGTACTACAGTAACTTATTCAAGTAGTTCTCTATTGTTTCTATACATAACCAGTAAGTTATATTTGTAGTATTAATATAAAATAAAAACTTCTTACCATTCCTTTGTTCAACGTTTTGTTGATTACACAGAATGCATGAGGTGGTGTTTCTCCCTAAAATATATTTAAAATCATCTTTTAAATGAATTACGTAAAAATCAAAATAATACATATATACCTCATTCCTTTTTACATACTGATGAAAGTTAAAATAAATTTATCTACAGATTATACCTATACATTTACACCTTAAGTGATTGATTTCTTGCCACACGAGGAGTCATCTGTGTAAATTACTTATTTTCAGGTGAAACTTTGGTCGTCGCACATTCAAGGCCAAACTTAGAATCTTAAGCTGAATGAATACACTACCTTATTGGACAGAATAACACAGATATCTGTCACAACCAGTTGGTTACACGGACCAGTAAGAGATGCTCGTCTATAAGTAAGAAATGTTCGGGACCCACTATTGTTTACATTAGCAGGTCGACCATACGGAGTAGTGTGGACTACTTGACTATCTGCCATCACTCGCTCTTTGGTTTCATAGAGTACTCTGGTGGAATATAAAACAAGTTTAATTCAACAAATAACTGGTTTAAATGACAATATAAAACTTAAGTAAAAAGTGGTCTAAACAAATGAGTACCATTTGATTCCTTTAGGTTCAGATGTTTCTCAAGCATCAACCTTTGTCACACTGTGTGTCATGTTTTGTTAATCTATATTCTTAAACTACTCTGAAACAAACATAACAAAGTCAAGACTGGATCATTTGGTTATTCAAGGCTTTCCTTCAACACTTTCCTTTAAGAAAAATACAAATTTTAAAAATCACCTTCATTCTTCAGGAAATCACTGACCAATTAGAAAACTGGAGTCTGTCTTTCTAAAATCTCAAGATCTGTCCTCCTATCCTATTATCTTATGAATATCACACAAGACAAAGAACTTGACCTTACTGATCCTCTTAAATACCTGATAAACTTAACTAAGATCACCTCTCATACTTCTTTGTTCAAGAGAAAATAAAATTAATAATAAATCCGAAATCTTTCCTGTAAAATAACCCATGCTTTCTTTAATAAGAATATGAAAACTGTAGAGAGTAATACACACAAGTCTTAACTAGTGGTTTCTGGAAATAATATCAAAATTGTATAGAGCAAATAAATTTTTCAACTTCAACTAACTGCATGGCAGTATACTTAGTCATACTAACATCATTGAAATAACATACAGCGTTATTTGAAAACTACTTGGAGTAAAATCAATTAGACCAGTTATGTTTATTTATAATGTTTTATGTTTTTGAAATATATAAGCTTGTAATTTGTTAAGATTTCTCTGAATAGTCTGTTTAAAATTAATCAACATTTGTCTGTTGACTACTTATATGTATAATTAAGAACTATATTTAATAACTGAATATAGTAGTTTCAAAAATCGTCACAAAAACACATTACTCACCCAATGTCCACCAATGGAGGTTTATCTCTTCCTCTGCGATAACACAAGTAAATGCTGGGGCTCCGTAAGCTACCATGGTTAAGATCTGCAGGAAAGCCCAAAGGAGTTTTCTCAATGCAAGTATAGCCTTGAGGCACTATTTCTCCTTGACTATGGATGATAACTGTGATGTCTGTGATAGGAGCCAGAGTATGAGAAGCTTTAGGAGTAATTCCATCATGGGTGAATTCTTCCAGAGGTTGGGGGTTGTCTGGCAAGCCTGCCACCACAAAATAATCAACCACTCGTTTGTCCTCCATTCCTTTGGAAACGGATCACAGCATCACTTCTAATGTTGTAAATGTTAAGAGAGATTTTGGAGGGGATTGTATCACTTATTCCCAACTGGGAATAAATGTATAATAAAACGTACAAGTCCCATCAAACTATCAAGTCTGTTATGAACACCAAACCATGAATCAACCTTTGTCACACAGATTTCATGTCATCATATGTCCCTGTTACAATATATTTTCATTACATCAAGAAACCTGAAACAGATAAACAGACCACTAATAATCAGTGATGACAAAAAAAACACCCACTTGTAGAGAAAAATATATATGTAAAGACAGCTGGTTTGGGTTGAGAAAATTGTTTTATGAGGAGCAAACAACGTTTCGATCTTCTTCAGTCATCATCAGGTTCACAAAGAAAGTGGTCAGCTATAGGTCAGTTACCTCTTTCTTTCTTTTTGAACCTGACGATGACTGAAGAAGATCAAAACATTGTTTGCTCCTCTACATAAAAAATTTTCTCAACCCAAACCAGCTGTCTTTTATATATATATATTAGACCACTAAATAGTTTTACAATTACTTTCTACAATAATATACATATAAACAGCCCACACCACCCTCAATAGGTTATAAATTCTTATATGTACACAAAGGCACCCTACAAAAATTGAAAGGACCAACAACCCAGTACTATTTGTTATTTTCATACACCACATAAAAATTTCTTTACAACATTTTTCCTACATATAGCATCACATTAATATTTATAGTAATAGTACAGGCAACATTCACACAGTATGCTTAGTGAAAACATTATATACAGGAAGTTAACAGCTATCTTTATAGATTTTTGACAGTCAAGTGATTATAAACAATCTAATGCAACATAAACTACAACAACCAAAACAGAGACACTGTTTTATGATGGTATTATGGAGCTTATCTGCATGCACTCAATATAGCCATATCAACCATCATTATTTATATTAATTGCTTGAGCTAATATCACGCAATGCTAAACACTCCATAATAGGGATAAGTTCATAAAATTTAGTAAATATGTGCTAAAAAATTGGCCATGAATAATCATTAATAACCATCCACCCATATTGCCCCTGAAGAAAAAAGTCCACCCTTCGAAAGCATTCAGGTTATAAGGATTTCTATTTCACTTTTAAATTGAAACTTCTTGGACCTACATGTTTTTAGCACATCATGAACTATCCACCCTCGCAATTCTTTTGAAAACTTGAGCTAGAAACTAATAATCTAGTCTATTTGACCAATACTTATGTATTTACATGTTCTTTCACACTACATCTTTCCTGCTCTAAATCAGCCATCTTTAATCCAAGTGACATAAGCTAAACCTGGTACTGTAAAAAACATGAAATCAATAACTGACTTTTTATGTAGGCGTGCACAAGTATTTTTATTAAGTTTGAGTGGTTTTTGTTCAATAAATTTGCACATGAGGCTTATATTTATATAAATATATTTAAATACATACATGTATGTATACCACATGTATGTTGCAAATATCTAATAGTGCACTAAATTTGAAAAATTCATAAAAGTAAGTTTTACTATCAAATAAAATTTCTGTATTTGTGGTGAAAATAAAAAAGAAGGAAGAAACTGAAAACTACAGATGTTACATTCCGCAGGTACTTCTTAGTGGACAAAACTATAGATGTTACACATACCTCAGGTATTTCTTAGTGGACAAAACTATAGATGTTACACATACCTCAGGTATTTCTTAATGGACAAAACTATAGATGTTACACATACCTCAGGTATTTCTTAATGGACAAAACTATAGATGTTACACATACCTCAGGTATTTCTTAATGGACAAAACTATAGATGTTACATACCTCAGGTATTTCTTAATGGATTACCTTGAAATGTAACATGTGAATTAAAGAATCCAGTGGAACACTTCTACTGAAAATATATGATAGTTTAGATTACCAACATTCAAACTATAGAAAGTGGAAAACTGCTAACCTGTCACTGCTTAAAACAGTGCAGTGTGTCCTGCAGGTTGTGTCTTGAACTAGCTCTTATCTTAACACTACAAAATTCATGTTGTTTTAAAATGCTGACACATTTCACTACTAGGTTACATTAATAGTTTACATGAAAAAAATTACAGTAGCTTTCAGTTACATATGGAATATTTATAACAGCATACAGGAACTATGACATGTAGTAAAGAAAAAGGCCATTTAACCCACTGAATTTACCTTTCATCTACGTAAACAAACAAAACAATAAATGATCTCACATTCTTGCTGTGACAATTTATAATAATTTAAATGAACTACACCTGCCACATTAATAAGCAAATCATTCCAAAAGTTTATATCAGTTATGTTTCAAAAATAACATATGTATTATCTAGTTATTTTTCAGAGCTAAATTAGCCAAGTTTGTACTTGATATTGAAAAGATAAAAATTACACTTATGGACTAATCAAAACTTCACGCTTTACAAATTATAAAAACAATTGAAAGCTGGGGATAATATTAATTGGAAGAATGTTAATGAATTTATTAACAGAGTTTAATGTTTGTAGTGCAAACTGGACAGTTGTATTCATTACTAAAAATACAAACAAACATTGCCTAGTAAAATACTTTAAAATTTCTAGAGTAATTAAAAAGCCTTAAATAATTGGCAAGTGTCTTCTTTGCCCCAAAGAAACCATAATGACAAAACTCTGGCTTGAATAAAACCAGTTGTGTTTTCTAGAATAATGGAAATTTATGTTTTTAACAATGTTAATAAAATCAAGTTTCTTTAAAATTCAGCTAAAGTAATGTAGCATGTGAACCACAGGGAAGCAATTGGTTGTTAAGGCTGTGTCCACACTCTTTAAAAAATTTCAAATTGACACTGAAGGCACATGAACATTCTATTCAGTGTGTTTTGTTCTACTCTAGAGAACATACTGCACTGGAAGAATCAAGAACTGTTAATGAATGATAAAAGTTGAGCTAATAAAAGTACAAACTTACTAGTCTATTAAAATAAATAAGGGATATGAAAATCTCTTGGCACACAGCGAAAACAAAAAGGCATATATAACTTTTATAATCATGTAAAAAAGTCGATCATTGGAAGGAGGGAATAACAGCACCGACAATCGTTACTGAAAAATTTAAATGATTCTAACATTCACAATTCCTATTTTTTTGTAAAATACAGACTCAAAGTAAAGCATTATATGTTAGTAAATGTAACTTCTTGTTAATCTGAACATATGGTGTGATATTATTTAGTAAAAGCAGTTCAAATGTTGGCATTTACTATAAAACACTGTTAGGGTTTAGTTTAGAATGAATATTCTTGTATTATTAACTTACAGTTTTTGATATGTTATCTGTATTTTTTTCTGGCTTTTATACAACCACTAAGACTTTGATTAAGTGCCATAAAGGAGGAAATTGAAAGGTAAACTCTTGAGAAACTAACAGACATTTAAAAAAAAAAACAGAACAGTTCAGTAGTAGAATGTAAGAAGGACAATCCAGAGTCTATTTAAAAGCTTATGTTGTTCTTAATATTCATATTTCATAATATATCAATCTTTCTCATTTTTACTTGGAATGTTGTATTTCTAAACTGGTTGATAATACTTGTGTTCTAACATATAGCAAGACTGCTAAGTGTTTCTAATTCTTTTATGCAGTAACCTGGAAATCTCAATAACTGGGCTATAATGATAAAATGAATTTTGATGTTAAGAAGTGAAAATTAATACACTTGGAATATGGTTTTAAGCTATGAAATGAACTTCCTTTTAACTTTAGAAGAAACTTTATATTTCTGAAAAACATAATAACCTAACTATATTTATTTAAGTAGTTCCACATCTTTGCTCAGATGTCTGAATATCCTGTTAACAGACAACTTGTGCAAGGAGGAATAACAACATAGCACTACAAAGTTAATACTAGTAATGAACGATGACTAGAAACTTACTTGAAGTAAAAATGAATCAAGACAGACAGGTGTGGGTATTAAAACTTTTATTAAAATAAAGTAGAGAACAACATTCTGACCTTCTGAGGTCACTTTCTTTTTTTTTCTTTTTTTATAGCTAGTAAGTTTAAGACACCTATACATCTAGATTTTTTGGTAAAATATTTTATTAAATTTGTTTTTGTTTTTATAATAACAAGCTGTGTACTAAATATTTAAAACTTATTTTAAAATATGAATGGATAGGAACCAAAAGCACTAGATTTAACTTAGATTTCTTGCTTTAGTTTTTTTACCTGATTTTGAGAGAAACTCAATAGCCCAATAGTTCTTGTTCTGTGTTTTTTATTATCTTACATATATTATTTTTCTGCTGGCACATTGACCACATTTGTCTATTTTACAAAGATGACTCGCATAGAAGCTGGACACAATTACTTTTTATTGTATTTCTTCTAATTACTGAACATTTAATTAAGAAGTGTACCAAAGTTTTTTGTTTTTGTAAAGAACATTACGTAATATTTGATTAGTCAATACATAAATATCGAGTTTTAAGCGTCATTCTCAGAATCAGAACCTTAAATTATCTCGACATCAGTTTATAGCGTTAGAAATCTGCATCTATTAAATAACATTAATACTATACCCAGATTCATCGCTTAAAAATTGCATGCCACTTACATGTAGATTTGAAGATCACGTCCTTATTGTTACAAATTATATTAATGTTCAGCACGTTATCGTTTTAAATGTTGAGTCTGTTAGCACTAAAGAGTAAAGTCAGTAAAGATAAATAATAAAATATATTCAGTCGTTCCTGTTAATAATAATAAAATTCTCTATGATTTTAAACAGTCAACCGAGTGCACATATACTTTAGGCTTACCTTGCAGTAAATTGGAAAAAAATTAATTTCAATTTTCTTACATCATTATCTGTATTTATGAAAATATGTTGGGTGGATGAATATTAACACTGCTTAAAAAAAACCAATGTTTATCATAAACGTACTTACATTTAATCCAGTTTGTACGATATTCGTATTTTCTTTAGCTTTCAAAACGCCATCTAACTAAGTTATAGATTCATGAGGTACTGAATGCTTGAACTATTTCAGAACAATTCTTGATATATATATATATATGTATGTACATGAGTGATTTGTTTATATTGAATAAGGTAAATTAAATGCGTTTAAAAAATGGAAGAAAATGTATTGTTTCATCTTAACCACGTTAAAACATAAATTATATTGATATTTGAAAGTACTTTTTAGATATCTCAACAGAGGGCATTACCACCCTAAACATGATTCATTGTAATAGAATTTTGTTTTTATGATTTTGACCGGCAGATGTCGTGTAGTTGAGAATGAATCATATGAATATCACCAAGCCACATAACCTACTCAATTTCGCAATGCGTCAATTTGCTTGAAATTTGTCTTCAGCGTTGTCATTGGTTAATAGCAAATTATCATTTCAGATAAAAGGCTGTGTTCAAGTAGGTTTTTTGAGTTTGTGTAATTTTGATAGCGAAGGAGTAGGAATTTATTTACTACGGATAATGTAAGATATTAATTATATTTGGGTTGTTTAATGTTCGTATTTAGAATAATTTTCTTATTATGTTTAACCTTTAATGTAAATAATGACGTATGATATACGTGACTTTCCGAGTTGCGATTTATTCTTTTATATTGGAGTGTGTAATTGTACTTTCTTTACAATGGTTAACCCTAACCTTTTTCTCGTAGAACTTAAAATTATTATCTTGTCTCTATTCGTAGTAAGTCAACATGTATCGAAAGCAGCAGCAGGTATCTGAAAAGACTCCCGATGAACAAGAGTTAAAAAGTGACTTTCTTAAAAGAGTTTCTTTGCTACCCCTTGTAAATATGACTACTCAATATACTGCAGCCACTTATAACCGCATTAAAAGATCTAATGTCCTAGCAGCCCGCACTTTATCCCTAGCTGAAAAGACTCTTGATGTTGTTGCTGGACACGCACATCCACTCTTGCTGAAACTTGCTGGTCAGAGTAAGTACCAGCCCTTATTTCAGCGACTACTTTGTAAAACGTAGTTCTGATGATTAATAGTAGTAACTTAATTTACTATAATACGTGTTGCAAAAATGTATTGATTTCTAATATCCTTAAAGTGATTCTTTATCGGTATTTAAAGCTTTATCTACTTTAAAATGAAGCCTAAACTTTATTTCTACATGCACAATCTCAACTAAATTTCATAACAAAAACTACTAATGTTTTGGCAGTGAGATTAAAATACTTTAATCTGCCATCTTTTTCAGTTCAACTGGCTGATAACTTGGCTTGTTGTGGCTTAAATATTTTGGAAGAAAAGGCACCCCTTATTACCAAACCACCTGAGGAGGTTAGTGTTGGAAGTCTTGTCCTCTATTACTTTAATCATTTTAAATTTTGGAAGCTTTTTATATGTTTAACAATGGTCTTTAATTGTAATCATGCTCTTTCCAGATACTAAAAGATGTTACAGAACTGTACAACTCCACCCTCCAGAAGAGTTTTGATCATTACAATGAACTTAAAAGTTATGGAAGTGACAAGGTTAGTTTTAAATTTCATATTTATTTATCTTTTATAATAAAATAGTGTGGATTCAAAAGGTATTTTATTAAGCAACCTAAAATATTTCTTGCTCTCCTATTTATTTGTTTTTATAGTGCAACAAACCTAACCCTCAATGTGTTCTTGCTGGCTTTTTCATTATTAAATCTAATGTGTATTTCCTGTAACTTTAAAAACATTCCTTTTTAATATATAAAATCTTCATTTCAAAACTAGATTCAAACCATAAAGGACAATGCTTGTCAAAAGACACTTGACCTTTCACTCCCACTTTACTGGAAAACTGTAGCTAATGTATTGGATAAAACTTTAGAAGTAGCTGAACAACAGGTAGACTATTACCTTCCACCCACTGAAAATGAAGGTAAGTAATTTTAGTAACATCTAAAATTACTTTATGTTCCTACTCTAATTTCAAACTTTCATTTTTAAGTTTAGTTCCATGCAATTTGATTGTTCCACTAAACTTGGTCAAAAGTGTTTTTGATACTTCAGATTAACATTTTAACACATCTTTGCAACTTATAATATAACTAACTATAGTGTCTTGTTTTCTTTCATGTGTCTTTGATCTGACAATTTCTGTAGAGAATGTCAATAAAAATGTTGGTGAACTTTCCATTGAAAGAATTGGTGGTCTATACGGTAAAATCAGAGGACGCTTCTACCTTAATGTCATATCAAAACTTCAAAATGTACAGATACAAACTTGGGAAGTTGTATCTAAATTGAACTTCACTGTAACCCTGGTATCCTTTCTGTGACCCAGTATTTGACCTTGAATTTAGTTTTAAGATAACTTTTTATCTATAGAACTTTTTCAATGTAATCTTTCAATATACTAGTTCCTACTTCTCCAACAAAAATGTTTTTTTATAGATCAAAACTACCTTAATTTGTAGTTTAATACTAAACTCTAGATTTATGTAACTACATAAATTATATTAATACTAATTAAATTTAAGCTAAACTTCCTTCAGTATTCAGCCATACTCTTCTATTAAGTCTTAACCACATTGTTAAACCACATCACAAAATGTAAATGTGCTAATGCAATATTTTATACAACATGTGTTAAATATTCTTTTTAATATCTTACTTTTCTGTTAACTTTACAACTTCTAAATCTACTTACTGTGGAATATTTAACATATATTGTGACAACTATATTATAGTTTAACTGTAAATTAACTTTAACTTCTACCAGATGCAATATGCCAGAGAAAAGTCCAATATTATGAACTGGACAAAGGATTCTCTTCAAAAGAATATTTACTGGTTGTGGGAAGACTTAAACAAAGAAACTGATCCAGATGCTAAACCTGCTGTAAGTTTATCTTGAACAACTTCATGTTTATCACTTGTCATCTCACTGTAGAGACTTGTAATAAAGTAAATCATGTTTACTGTAAGTTTAATTCTATTTTCTGTTTATTAGACTGTAGGTGAACAAGTTCTTCATCTTGCTAGACAACTAACAAAACAACTTGTGACCTTGTACAACAGCCTAACTCCCTTATCACAAGTATTGCCAACTGCTTTACAACAGAACTTTGAATCTGCCCAGAACTATTCTTTACATGTGTATGAACAGTTGCATCAAGTAAGTTTAAAACACAACTTAAATGTATTTAATTTTGTATACAAACACTTTCTAAGTACTACATTAAATAGTTGAACATTTATTACTAATAATTGATATTACTTCTATTGACATATTTTAATCTAACAAACCTCA
Source organism: Tachypleus tridentatus (assembly GCF_004210375.1). NCBI lineage: Eukaryota > Metazoa > Arthropoda > Merostomata > Xiphosura > Limulidae > Tachypleus > Tachypleus tridentatus. The sequence goes on from NC_134837.1 coordinate 12,452,726, forward strand.
CTTTCTTCTCCTTAAGGCAAAAAATTTCAATGAGATGACTTCTGTAATGATCACTGAGTTGAAACAAAATGTGCAGTACCTTGAAATGTCCATCCTGGATTTACTTAACCATACATTTCTACAAAAACTGGTAAGTTTATTGTAAATAATTTAATGTTATTCAGATGTTTCCTTTTCAGTAGAAACTTTGAGACCATTAACATAACTTTTAATTCTTTGTTTCAGGCTTCTCTAGAAGCAGTACAAGAAAAGACAAGTGTATCTACATAATTTGGGATGAAATGGGCTTAAGTGGCTGTATAATTGACTTAATATTTTTAATGTTTTGATGAATTTAAATTTTCTATACTTAATATATATTTCTGGTTACTTATTCTGTAATTTTTCTTTAATAAACATGTTTTTAAAATTTCCATTACTGATTTTTAATTATTTTAGAATTCTTGCATACATAATTCTTTGACGTGTGTAAATTAATTGGGTTTTAACTTATCTCCCATCCTACATCTAAGTAAATGCCTACAATTGTAAATTGCTACCTACACCAAACTAGGAATACCTTATTTTCTAAAACAAATCCAACTTACGACCCTCAAATTAATGTTGTTGAAACTCCCCAACATTTTAAAATAGGAAAACTTAAGTTGCAACCTCCCATATTAAAACCAGTTACCATTTTCTTTTTTAATTGTAAATTAATACATTCTTCAGAAACAACTTTTCATTAACTGTTGTATTCACCAAACAAAACTAAACTGATTGGATTTCCACTTTACTTAAACTCTTACAATGTAGGAGAAACTTAACTCTGCTACTGTAGAAGCAGTTTCTTTAAGTTAAATCTCTGTTATGCCATAAACTCCAACTGTAAAAGTTGGAAGAAGCTTGTAACTGCAACCTCTAAGAAAACTAAACAATTCTTTAATAAATTTATTGGGCTTAAAAAGCAAATAATGATAAATAGATAACTTCACTCACAATCAAGTCAGTCAGTAGGTGGTACCTTTTCTTAAAAAAAACCACCTTTTTTGTATAAGAATTTAAACTATTAACCATTCAGCATGATGGATTTTGATACCAGAAGTAATACTTGCATGTACCTGATTATGGACATTATCAGCATGTCTTCAATGTAAGAGACAATACTCACCTTTATAAAATCTTGGTGCACATTCTAAAGTTTTGTTACACATGTGTCTACATACCTGTGTTCGTGTGATTTATAACAATTAAAATTTTCGTTTACTAATGGAGAAAACTTCAAATATCAAAAAAATAACTCATTCTAGGTCACTAGAACACTGTATACTATAAAACAACATGGTATAAATTAAATATGTACTCTGTAAGATGAGATACTATGGAAGGCAATAGTGGTAAAACTTTGTCCAAATTAATTAGCAACTACCCAAGATTTCAGTGGCATTGCCTGTTTTAAGTCATGCACTGTCTGCAACATAGCCATGATGATGAAATACTGTGCAATTCTTTCAAAAACCTGTGAACTTTAACTTCTCGGGAATACTATCCTTTTTTTTTTTTTTTTTTTTTAACTTCTAACACTTACAAAAATAAGTATTACTGACAAAACATTCATACTTTTCAAAACCTGTTCTAAAACAAACATTAACAAAATTCATTTAATTATACTGTAATACCTTAATCTAATGAAAATCCTGTAGTACAAGATGCTTAATTTCTAATTTGTATCACTTGTTTCAAGGTTGAATTTTGACAAGTGTCCTAGTAACCAACTACAAATTATGAAATTTCAAGTCTTTTGGTATACAATCAATTTATAGATGTACCATCCACAAACTACAAGAACTATCAATGCAGTACCCTGGATAAAATTTATCACTCAATTTATATACAGTTGAAGTTATGACAAAAGTATTGTTATCTGTAATATATCTTAAGCCAAGTACAATCACCTGTGCAGAATCCAAAAAGAAACCTATTGTCTGTGGTAAGAAAGGGGCAAAATATAAACTAATACAGCATGATATCTTTCAATGCCAGAAAGGATATACATATTAACACTATTTGTTACAAATGTCTTCAATTTAACATAAGTAAGCAGGAGGAGAAAAAAAATTACAGTAAACATCTTGTAATATATTTAGAAGGCATATATCAAACACAGGATCAATGTTTTTTTTTTCCATATACTAAACTGTAGTACATAATTACTTCCTATAACTGTTCTAATAGAATGAACCAGTTCATGAGCTTGGATTTGACATCAGTCTTCTCCAAAATTTCTTTCAGTTTACTCTGTACCAGCCCACTGTAAAGAATATCTAAACTTCCATTCCTTTAGGTTTTGCCCTCTAGATTGTAATTCTTAAATGTCTATTACAAAAGAAGCTAACATTCAGCATTCTATAGGAGATATTAGAATTACTTTATGTAGATATTAATACCTTGATGATACAAACCCTGAAAGATTAAAATAGCTTAAGTACTGGAGCAGTCAATGTTTTCTCAGGATTTTAAAGGAAGTGATACATCACATAACACCTTGCTTTCTTTCATGGGCAGACAAAATATCCAGTAACTATCATTATTGCTACTATTAGCCCTTAAACAGCAGCCATCAACAATTGGTGCTGCTACCTACAACATTCCTGCTGTTTAGGGTTTAGAGAAATATTAGGGTTGTCCTGGAAATTGTAGGCCACTTATTCCTACTTTTCTAGTGGAAAAATCCTGTATGTTCATAGAAAAAGCTTTTTAAAGTTATTTAATACCATAAAGTCTCCACCAAAGACAAATCTAATGTGCTATCTTTATGAAAGAAAAATGTTATGTGGATGATGAAACAAATGTATTCTTGGTGAATCAATTTGAAAATCACAAGTAAGGGTTGATAAAGATTACTTAATTGGGTTCTAGGGGTATATGAATGTAAGAAAGAAAACTTGTAATTAATGGACTCCAGTTAAACCAGAACCTTTATACTGCTAATGGCTTACTACAGGCTACTAGGGTGATTTAGTGGATTAAATGTTTATTGTAAGGGTTAAGATAATCTATTTTCAGATCAACTGACTTCTTGAAAGAATATATTAAGTAGGCCTGCTATACAGCAGAGGATTGGTAGGCTAAACTGTGAAGTAGAGATCTTCTAAAACCGAAGAAGTCTGTGCTGAAAACTAAACTTTAATTTATACAAAACAACACTCGTATATTACCTTATGGACAATGAACAGTTGCCTTTAGTGGAGTTTTAAACTGAGCAGGTTTGTTCTTCTCAAAGACTTATTTCCAAACTGACCATCTCACTCAAGTTCACGTTCTAGATTAATATCTACCTGGTGTCACAACTTCAACTGGTTAACTGTTGTGTGTGCAATTTTTTCCCTGCTGTTTTTTGTTTTAAATCTTCTATTATTTAGCTAAATCAATAATCATAGATTTATACAGAACAGCTACCCTCCAAATAGCTTATAATTCCTATTCAAACATAAAGGAGATTGTAACTTCAAGATATGTGATCCTAACAATGAAATATATCAGTTTTACCTTTCATGATCAAGGTACAGCTATACCTTCTATGTACAAGTATGGAAGATTAATAACATGGACAACTAAGATGAAATTAACTTCCTTTACTGTATGTTATACAAAAATTACATGTGTTTAGAATAAACAAAAATGTATACTTTGGTAGAGTAAGGTATGGCACAAAATGTGACCTGTCTAAATCTTATATTATCATAGGTACAGGCAAAATAAAGGCGTCTAAATGTGCCCCATTTTGAAGATAATGTGATGGCAAGACAAATGTTAAAAATTTTGAAACGACAGGCTATCTACATTTAAGTTGCATTATCTAAAAACAATAAACTCTTTAAGAGAAGTGTCAGCAGTTTCTTGAAATTAAAGGTGGACTTAAATTTTCACTTTCTTCAAAGGTGGATATGCAAGTGCAGTGGGATAAGACCAAATGGTCTCTTGTTTGTAGTGTTATCACTGTTTCCTACCCATTTTTATAAATTCTTCTGGCCAGGGTTAAAATAAAATAGATGGTAAATGCTGTAGTGTAATGATAGTTTTAGATTATGTCTTTTATGTGCTTAAAATATGTTCTGGTTTCTACAAAATCCATCATTTTCAAGTCTGTAATTAAACATTTAAACATGAATTTCTTTGCTATATTTGGAACATAATGAATTGTTGGAAAAGAACTGCAAATGAACTATACATATATTCAATTACTCAAGTGTAGTTGCAAAAGGATTTCACACTGGTTAGTGAAATAAAATGTTTAAAGATAAAAAAGTAAGTTTAACACTTCTCTGTTATGTTTAGGTTAATTTTACAAACTATGAAATAAACTATAACATAATTTTAGGGCAGAAAATTAAAGAGTACAAGTTTTTCATTACTAGTAAAAATAAACAGTCATGATATTAATTACCCATTTTGTTACAAACATATAAAAAACCTGTGTAACATTTAAACAACAAATATTATACATACTAAATTCCATTCATTAAAATTCTTGTCATTACTTCTAGCTGCTTCATCTTAATATCTTAGGGGGAAAAAATTACATAAATTGTATACTTTCAATGTTTCATCACTAATTACATGAAAAAATGTAGTTTGTATTCTGGGTTATTTTATATCTCCAGTTTACACAAACTGATTTAGTAAATCCCTTGAACCATTGAAATCTCTAGATAAATGTAGTTCATGTACATAAATTCACTACACAATTTTCATGATAAATCTTTTATTTTACACTTTAGTACAAATTATACCACATGGTGGCAATTGGAAGAAATAAACGCATTAAATTTCATTACAGGAACAAACAAACTCTCAACCCCTGTCTAATTAAATGAATAACTTTTGAAGTGCACACCACTTTAGACTACATCAGACTCACTGCTTCGTTAACGATTGCACAATCAAAATGATGCAAATATCTTCGAATTTCAGTTCTGAAAGTGTGTATGTGACAGCCTTTAACGTTAACTCTTAGTACAACACAATAAATTACTGTGATACGTTGGACTTTAACCTGTAAGCTGTAACAGAGGTGTTGTCAAGCTGTTTCAATGTTACTTGTTCAAAGTTCAATCTTATCACTGAATAGCGAAGTTATGACTTATTTCAGCACTTTCGACCTTCGAATGTTTTTATAATACTCAGACACTTAACCAAAGAGCCAAAGCTGAGACTTGCAAGTTACAGAAATATTAACTTAAGTTTCCAATTGGAAACGTTCATCATGCAAGACAGCCACAGCATTTATCTAAAGTAAGATTGCTTCAAATAACTTATTCAAGGTGGAAGTTAGAGTGTATATCAGTATTGTTTTTATACTAATGCTTATGCTTTATATCATGATATCTAATACCTGTCTCGAACACTTAATTTTCAAAAACATGAAGCGCCATCTCTTATCCACATTATACATACCTTCGAAAATCACTGTGATGTATATATGAGATACAATCAACTGCATATATGCAAAATAAGATCTTACAACTAAAACGTGCAATGTGTATATTAAAGGTGGCGCTTTAGTTTATCATAAACTTAATTAATAATCTTATTGTTATCAAGAAACATAAACAATTATTTATGTAGAAAATTTATACCAGTAAAAATTACGATTTTACTGCAATACACCTGAAGGTATAACTGTACCTTTTTCCATTAATACTAAAACAAACTTTCAGACGTCACCATGAATCACAAAATAGAAGTATTTTTTTTTTTTTGCAATATTTGGCTTGATTTTTGTAAATGAAGCTAAGTATGTGTTTGTTCTTAATTTGAAACAATTACAGAGATTATCAGTTGATGAAACACAAACTGCACGAATATGGAACTGAAACTTACTTTTGAGTTGTATAGTAGCTAATTTTAATTTTATATATGCTTACCTAAAGAAAAAAATATTTTGTGAATAAAAATTAGAAGAAACAACTTTAACTCAAAAATTCATTTAGATGTAAGTGACGAAAGTGCGGTTATTGAATGAAAATAAAGTATAACTGTTAGATACACGGGACTGTTTCTTGTTAAATTTAGCGTGAGTGTTCAAGTTAGTTATTATCGCAGATTTCTTCACGTGACTGTTTACATATCATATATTGTATGGTACAATTGTTGTGAACTGGCGCTAGTTGTGTTAGTACGTCATATTACAAGAACTTTCTAAGCTTCTCATTGTTTAAATTGAGTATTATTGTACCAAAATATCTCAAGTAGGTGAAACGCCCTAGTCCTCGGCCAGGATTAAATACGCATTCAAAATGTAGTTCAAGTTAGATAATTAAGTATATAGAAAGACAGATCTAGAATGCCTTTAGCTATAAAGAGAGGCCCCGCATAGCCAGGTGGTTAGGGCGTCAATTCGTAATCCGTGGGTCGCGGGTTCGAATCCCCATCACACCAAACATGCTCCCCCTTTCAGTCGTGGGGGCGTTATAATGTGACGGTCAATCCTACTATTCGTTGGTAAAAGAGTTGGCGATGGGTGGGGATGACTAGCTGTATTCCCTCTAATCTTACACTGCTAAATTAGGGACGGCTAGTACAGATAGCCCTCCAGTAGCTTTGAGCGAAATTAAAAAAAAACCACTTAACTTTTATTACTACTGCATCTAGTATTTATTTTTAAGCTATCAAACTATGGCGTATATTTTAATTTATTAAACTATGGCATATGTTAATATAATTGTATAATCAGTGTGAGAACACTAGTGAAACAATAACGTATATGTTGTTTGGGGCACGCTACGAAATATTGGAGACAAGTACTTTTATAATCTAACTAATATTTTAATATTAAATAGTAGCATGCAATATCACTGATGAAGCCGCAAAGGTGAAACGTTAGTTAAAATTTTAAAAAATATATATAGATTTTAATAATGTGTGGAGAATAAAGGTTGTTTTTTCTATCTATTTTATCAAAATACGTAAGTATCTCCAGCATGCACTACAATTCATAAAAGACAACAATAAAGTTAAATGATAATATTACCGACTAAGGAGACGAAATATGCAATAAAAACCTAAATATGAGAATCAAGACACAATTGTATATCCCAAGGTTTCTGACCTTCCATTCCATGGGTACTTCGTCCATTACAATTTATAACTATAAAGTTTTGTAAAAATATTTTAATTTTATATTCACACAAGGTTAATCTATAAATCTCAATTTATTATGTGTTATAGTTATTCCAGCTTGCACTATCTGTATTCACAAACTTTGGAATGTCTTTCGGATGTTTAAAAAGCAGACCCATTGAATTCAGTTTAACTATCCAACACACAGTTATCCTGTCTTTCCTTCTCTGTATACCTCCTTACACCTCATGTCAGAAGTACGTCATAAAGATGCTGATTTCTACTGCAACGATTCTTGTTCACTCCTGTTTCCCATTGGACAAATTATTGTTGTGTACTATTTCTATTCACTTAGATAACATATTATTGGGGCTCTTTGCCTCATTGTTATGATCTTTTGCCTCCCCCATTTATGTGCAATGACATTTCAGGATGTTCTAGATACTGTTGAATCTAAAGAAGAAGCTACATGTCATCAATCTTTTCTTACCACATTCGACTCAGTTTTCTCAATCCCACCATTTCTCCACGGCACTTGACCGTGTTTCTGATACTCCCCTTCCAATTCCTAATTTAAATTTTTTTCATCCAACTTTTTGGCTGATGTTTGTTCTGTAAGACACTTTTCTTACAGACCCTGTGAATACGCGTTTTTCATAGTTTCCCACCTCTGATCCCAGATGTCAACTAGTGTATGGTTTACCATCATTCTTACATCTTTAGCTGTGAAAAGGATAACCAACCCTCCTACAGGCTTTTACTTCCATTTCATTGTGGTTCTTGAAAAGACCATGGATGGCATTTAGTTACTAGCTTATCCATCGTTAAGACCAGGTGTGGTATTTATTTACAAGCTTATCCATCGTTTTTGTCTGTAAAATTTCTCTTCTTTTCATTGGACCTTTACTCCTTGTGCACTGATGTCTAAGGTCCATCTCTCAGATTCCTTTCTTCGTATTCCTATTACAGACTCCTCTAGATGCTTTATTTGCTACATCCATTGGTACTATATTTTTATCTTTCAAACACTACATCGGCTCCTATGATTTCAGTGTCTTTGCTCGACATGTCCATTGACTTGGCTTATGATTTCGTTATTCCACGCAAGATCGGCTCTCTTTTCATATTCACGGAAAGAGACTGTCAGTCATATTTTCATTATTCTGAGGGTGGTAGCTCATTTTGGGTGAATTATCAAAATGTTCAAGTTCTTTCTCACTCTCACCCAATACCTTGTGCACTTGAGGGTTTTCTTCATTTCCATCCTAAGCCACTCACAGCCTTCTCTTCTTCATTTATATGCTCTGGAACTTTCTGTCACCAGGGTGTGAAATTGTCATACTTTTAAAGAGGTTCTATACATTTTGGGGAGTATGGCATTCATTATAACAGTTTATTCTTTTATGAATGGCTCATATGTGACTTTAAAGACCAGTGGGACCTCTCGAGAAACCCTTTGACCCCTTCAATTTGCCTGTTTTTCAGTGTACTTGAGAAATTCTTGCTGTAGCTATATCAATCTAATACCACTGTTGTGCTTCCATTATTTCAATTCATATTAGACCTACACCTCTTCACCGATGCTTCTCTTACCAGTTGTGGTACATCTCACCTCAGGCACATGGTCCAGCATAAGCAGTTCCCCATATCAGTGTGCTCGACCTTCATTCTATAAAAAGAGCATGCTTGCATTTCGTACCTCTAATAGTGGATTGTTTGATTATGATCCATTCTGACAATTCCACGGTAGTTTTGCATAACAATCATAGAGTATGTGATAAATCTTTAATACTTTGTTTCTAAACACTCAACCTTCATTACTGGGCAACTATCCAACAGATCTGCATTATAGATTCTCATGTATTGAGAGCGGTGAACCTCATAGCAGACCATCTGTCCCAACTGTATTATGTTCTGCCTATAGAATGGTCACTTTACCCAGAAGGTAATTTTGATGGGTATGCTTTCGTTTGGGTACTTACGACTTCTTTCGTCGTCAGTAATGAAGTTTCATGAGTAGAACAGTATGGAGGAAGCTATCAAACAGGAATCTGATGATGCTTTTCTATTATTGGAGGGCTTTTACTGCACAATAACATCATTATTCAGTAATATAAATCACGAGAAATCTCGTGAGTTGCCTTAGTGCTAGTGTCATGTAAATATTCAAGGCAGGTAGAATGTATGTGTGAAATGTTAAGTATTTATTGGAAATACATTTTCACGTAGGAAACATGTTAACTTTCATAAACTATATCTCTTGCAAACAAACCAGCAGGAGATAATAGAATGGAGGTTTCCATTTTCACCTCTGACTACTTTTATAATATCTCAAAATCTACTCTCTTGCTTTCACTTCAACGCTTTTCTTGTTGGTTATTAGTTGTTTTCCTCTATATTTTATATACAGTTACGAATTAACCGTAGTTTCAAAATTAACTCCATTTGAACGTAAGTCATGAATTTCATATTAATATATATAGTTTTGACAGTGAGTTGGATGCAACTGGTTTACTTATGTTTTTTTTGGGTTTTTTTTGGCCCGGCATGGCCAAGCGTGTTAAGGCGTGCGACTCGTAATTTGAGGGTCGCGGGTTCGCATCCCCATCGCGCCAAACATGCTCGCTCTTTCAGCCGTGGAGGCGTTATAATGTTACGGTCAATCCCACTATTCGTTGGTAAAAGAGTAGCCCAAGAGTTGGTGGTGGGTGGTGATGACTAGCTGCCTTCCCTCTAGTCTTACACTGCTAAATTAGGGACTGCTAGCACAGATAGCCCTCGAGCAGCTTTGTGCAAAATTCCAAAAAACAAACAAACTTATGTTTTCCCTTAAATTTATTAGGTTACATATTACGATTTCAAACAGCCGGATATTTTAATTTAGAAGTTAATTAAATGTTGGTATATTTCAAATTTATGATATTTGCCAACAACATGGATACACAATTAACACAAATATATTTTAATATACAAACAAACAAAAAATTGTCCCCGCTGAGACAGCGGTAAGTCTACGGATTTACAACGCTAAAATCAGAGGTTCGTTTCCTCTCGGTAGACACAGTAAGTAGCCCGATGTAGCTTTGCTATAGGAAAACACACAAATATAATGACGGCTATTATAATTATTAATTATCGCGTTAGGTCAGACAAGAATAGAAGCAGTCTTCAATCTGGTCTGAAATTTAATATTATATCGACAGTCCAAGTTTACTTTTATGTTGATACACAGACATACTTCATTTGACGGGAATTAGTTAGCTTTATTCTTAGATGACATAACGCGATTTACAAGATTTCTTTTCAAAGAATGTCCTAAGCTAAACGAATTGTAACGTTAAAACCTATAGTCTCCTGGTCAAATTTTCTAATTAATCAGCGTTTATCAAAATTATAGTTTCCGAAACTTATAGTGTACTGATTGGCGTACAAGACAACTGGATGTATAAGACGACCCCTACTTTTCAAGTTAAAGTGTAGGTTTCAGGTTACACTTGCCATACAAGTGGATCCCTCACCTCACCCCGAATCGTGTGTTTGATAAATGGAAACAAATGAGCCTGTGACGAGTTTCGACCGATAATTGAATATGGTAGCATGATCACGGTAAACGCTCCCTCCTCCCACCTTAAGATATTACAACGGGCCCAAAATCTTGCCATTCGTCTTACGCTTCGCCTGCCCAGATACACCCCATTAGCATACGTCAATAAAGCGAGCTCCATCCCGCCTCTTAAGAAGAGATTCATTTATCTTGCAGCCAACTACTATAAAAAAGCAAATAACCGGACATCATTAACAAAACAAATTCCACGATTAGCAGCCACCCCACGCTCTTGGCAGCGATACCTCTCGCCTTATAATTACATACACGCCCTGAATGTAAACTCAAGTGTCTAACCATTCATGTTCTCTTTTTCATTTCCAGCATCGGGCACTGGTGAGGTTGGTTTTTTTTTTTCGGCGCCTCACCAGTGAAAGTGGGTTTTCTCGGGGTACTCCCGTTTCCCCCCACATCAAAATTCCTGTTACTTTGGATTTATAGATCCCAGCCCTGAAAAGAGGCCTCCCAGAACACATTTTAGTCAATTTAAAAGTTTGAAATGTTTATTGTAAAATCAGAAGGCATAACTAAGCTGACGCACTGCTTGCATCTCTCTGCTCGCTCACTCCGTGTTAACGCCAACCACTTCTTCTTTCCCGATGCGATTCTGCGAACTTTGGTGGATGTCATGCTGGACCTTCCTCGTCATTATTCGTTGTCTCCCTGGCCGGCAACTGTTCTCAGTTTCTCCTGACGCTCCTCAATCAAATTCAGTAAACTATCGACTTCCAGGTAATTTGTGACCATCGCGCGAAGTGAACAACTCACACGCCAATTCAGCCCAATCATCTTTTTCCGTAATCAGTTCGTTAATTTATTCTTGCCTTGTGTGGGGTGAAGAGAAACTGTAGTTTCTGACCGCCCCTGGTTATTTTTCGTTTGACAAGAACGAAATAATAATTTAACCAAAATTCCTACCTAGATCTGTCTGCCTGTGACGAGTTGCTGTCCGATAGTCCTTAGTCATCAATATTGGAAAGAAAATAGTGTATATGCTAACTAAATACGTTCTACGATTTTATACACAATAAAGGTAATTAAAACATAACTTTACGTTTTATAAACAATTAAAACATTTTAAGGTTTAGGTTTTATCGGTTATTTCAACTAAAATGGTTATAAATTATTAAAATCCTTCATCAGTTACATCTGATTTCAACTGGTAACGATGTATAACTGGTTCACGTGTGATTGGTCTTATTATTAAATGATTCTACTTTTTTGGGGATCTCTTTTTATCATGAGCAACATTTCCCCAACTTTCAACTCTTCAGCAGAGATCTGGCTTGTATTCCATCACTAATACATTGGAAATCAGCCCCACAATCCAACTGCACTGGATCCAACAATACAAACCTACCGTATACCACAGGATTCAAGGTTCACGTTTCATACTTGGTGTACACGATGACCTCTAGTTTTGAGGTACCTACATTACAAGTGAAGTTCAGTAATGTTTCTTTGACTGTATAATCTCAGCTTCTCATTTCCTTCTTCATAGATGAGGTTAAACAATTAAAGAGGGCCTAGTGTTTTGTTTGTTTTGGAATTTCGCACAAAGCTACTCGAGGGCTATCTGTGCTAGCCGTCCCAAATTTAGCAGTGTAAGACTAGAGGAAAGTCAGCTAGTCATCACCACCCACCGCCAACTCTCTTGGGCTACTCTTTTACCAACGAATAGTGGGATTGACCGTCACATTATACACCCCCACGGCTGGGAGGACGAGCATGTTTAGCGCGACGCGAACCCGCGACCCTCGGATTACGAGTCGCACGCGCTTCGCCATGCCAGGCCTTGGGCCTAGTGACCCTTTACTCAAACTTTCACACACGATGCTGGGTAGCTTTGACACTTTCTGTTCACATCTATTTATACAAATTTTAAAGGTTTTGATAATGTAAATGAATACTGTTAAGCTCATTAAATGGCAAGGTAAATATATATAAGTTGAAGTGTAGATTTCTGGCCATAAAGTTCAGTCACCTTGAAAAAAATTAACTTAGTTAATTGAATCAGAAAGGGTTAGTTTGAGTAAGAAATAAAAAAAATAATTAATTTAAAATGATGGAACGTGTGCTACAATACCTCCTACATCTTATTGTTATGTAATCTTGACCAGTAAAGTTATTTGTTTTAGTAACTGGGATTTACTATTTGTGGAAGATATTTTTGCTATTCTACCAACATTTGTCTTGGAATATATTTTAAGTAACAGTGTGAACTAACTTGTAATGTTTGAGCAGACATTTTGGCCTTCATGATGAATAAATACTTAAATTGTTTTACTCTAAATAGCCTATAAAGTATACTTATAAACTCTCAAGTATAGTCAATTTGTGGGTTTTGTTACCTCACGTGAAATAGGCAAGTCTTTCTTGAGATTATAAGTAATTAATTAAGATTATTTCTTAAAACAGTCAAAACTAATATTAGAAACACAACTGTGTGTTTTTTTATTATATTAAAGCCATATCAAGCTATCTGCTGTGTTCACTGAGCGGAACTGAACCCCTGATTGTTAATCAGTAGGCTTCCTGCAACCCAGCAGAAGTGGGACACAATTTATGGATGGATGTTGAATTGAATGAAAACTGAGAAGGTATAAATAGTTTAAAAACCAAAATTTGAAATGACTTGAAGTAGAATATGTTAACAGCTGACAATTTGGAGAGACTTGTTTCATTTACGTACATTTTCACTGTTATTACACAGAAGTGGCTTTCAAGAAAAGCATATTTTAGTCCTTCTGGCTACACCGTATATATAATGTTGAAAAACAATTTCTCCCACTTTATCTTAATACCTAGTATTTAACATGCATTCTTCATGACAGTTACATTTGGTACTTCCAACACTCGATTTCTGTTTCTAATGCTTGGCTCAGATATGAATCTGTGACCTCCCACAGATCAGGTGTGTTCTGTGAAGTACAATAAATTACTAACTTCGTAGTAGTGCTTCTTACAGCATCTTTTAACACCTCCAATGCCTACATTCTTTTCACCTCACCCAAAGGAAGACATGTTGTTCCAGTTTATGTCCGTGCATGTGTGTGTGTGTGGGATATTGGATGACCACAAGTTGAGTACTAGTTCTTTTGTGGTTTGTGGGACAACCATCAGTTGGGTGTCAAAGTTTTGTCATGGCTGTGGTCCAACTACAAGTTGGGTGGTAGTTCTCTGTCATGATTGTTGAACAATAATAAATTAGGTACTAGTTCTTTTGCAGCTTACATGAACAACAAGTTGGGATAAACTTGGTTGTAGGACAACTACAAGTTGGGTGACAGTTTTTCTGTGGTTATTCAATGACTAATTTCTAAATATGGATTCAATCTTAAGATCTCTCAGATATTAGACAAATTTTAAATTAACGTATGCTATTAAGACATATTTTAACGATGGAAGTTACAACAACAGTGTAACTAATGGTTTTCAATTTGAAATACTCTTTATGAGCAGATAAAGTTTAATCATATGAAGACAAATCAAACTGTTAGAAGAGAGCATCAGAAAGAAAAACTTTTAATTTTCATTTTTAGTACAGATTTCAAATACAAGATGCAAAAAAACGAGTTAATATTTGTGTTGTTACATCATGAAACAAAGACTACAGACCTGCAATATGCGAGTAATTTAAAAAATTGTCATCACAGAATATTCTTGACATAACACATAATGTTTTCATAGGATAGAAATGCATAATATTTGGTTAGATTATCCATGAGAATAATTTAGATTCTTTTGATGAATATAAATTTTTAAATTGACATGAAAGACTTAAGATATTTTTTTATATTTTATACATAGCACACTGGACTTTAATGTTCATAATTACAAACATTCAAGCAGACACACCAATACATTTTTATCCTCTCTTACAATACATGTTTATTAATAAGCTACTTTCAGTTTCATCCTAATTTAAGTGTAATTTGATAATTTTAATTTAATTAAAACTATTCAAACAAAGCTACGTTTCTTAGATTTATTACATCTTTACATTCTACTGTTTGAGTCCTTATTCTGTCCAGAAAGAAATTCTAACAATTACACAATTCTCCATTTTCATTCCTGGGTACAAAATGTGCTGTGCTTTGTTTATTTTTAAATGAATTATTAGTAATCTTTTAATTGCAACTAGGCTTACTGCTATACACATACCAAGAACTGTGTGTGTAATTATAATTAACAAATTAATATAGATATATCAAGATAAGAAGAATTTGATGAATGAAAATTAAACAAGATCTCACAGACATGAAAAACATGAATCTAGTTAGATTTTTTCAAAATTCCAAAAGTATTAGAAAAATAACTTTCTGATATATATTTTAACCTGATATCACAATTAGTTTAGAAGACACTCAGTAAGTAAATGTTTTGTATTAATGTTATTTTTTGTATCATATGCTCAATATTAGTTTACTTTTCATAATACAAAAATTACTAATTTAATAACTTGGCCAGTACCATCC
Organism: Tachypleus tridentatus; assembly: GCF_004210375.1. NCBI lineage: Eukaryota > Metazoa > Arthropoda > Merostomata > Xiphosura > Limulidae > Tachypleus > Tachypleus tridentatus. Next base: position 12,467,909 of record NC_134837.1, read on the forward strand.
CAAGAATAACATCAGTCAAAAATGGATGTACGTGTCACCTAAAGTATCTAACTTCTTGTATAAAAGAATAATACAAACATAAAAAATACTAAACATGGAACATTGCTTAAGCAGCTCTTGAGTGAATTCCCAAATATGGCAGTGGCTATTAGCTCTGGCAACAAACTTGTACAAAGGTTGGTTAAGGTACATTTAAATTGAATTAGGTAAATGGCTGAAGAAATATGGAACACATATGGTCAATCTATGCCTTCCAAAGAACAAAGCCTATGTAATAAAATTAAGCAGCAATGTGGTCTCTGAGTAATATTAAAGCAAGCATTCAGCTGCTGTATATATTAGAAGTAATTTTAACACTGCATAAATTCAAACGTTCAATTACAGTTAGCAGTATCATGTATTTGTGCTGAACAAATTCTGAATGGATATTTATCAATACATTCAAAGTTGCAGCTGTTTTGGTCACATTTTGAATGCTAAAAAATAACTTAAAACAGGAGTGAAAGAGAGATGGAGTGACCCTAATAATGCACACAATACTAACACAAGGCAACGTATCTGTGTGGAGTATTATTAGATACCAGATACGTTAGTGTAACACCTGACTTACAGAGGACACGACACAGAGATGAAAATAAAACCTTCAAATATTCTGTTGTTTCATTTGTAATGCTAAAAAGTAGATAGTAAATACTGTGTACTGGCTGGCACGTAGTGATGTTAGAACTTATCTCTTGGTGTTGTGTCCCTCCTGTTAAGTCGCTTCTATAAGGACATTTAATTTTCTCTTTCAACTTCCAATATTAGACCTGATGTGCTCAACTTTAATGTAACAGCCTGGTCTTCGTGGAAATATCCATCCTAATCACATGCATGTCAATACTGTTTGTTTGTTAGAGAGATGAATTGTTAAACAGTCAAATCATTTCCTTATGAGGGATGGGTGTTTTTTTTCCTGTTGTATCTGAAATGCTTTTATTTACTCAGAAAACAAATTATGATAATCCACTTGCATAGTATGGTTATAGTTAATATTTTCAGTGTTCTTAAAAATACCTTAATTTTTGTTTCCATTTTCATTGTATGAGTGATTTTACATGAAGGTTAAAGTTCAAGTATATCTACAAGCTCTGACCTAGCAAAGGGGGAAAAAGGTTACCATACTAAGAGGATAAAGTCTGCCACAACAACAAAGTTAAACACAAGATTAAAGCAAATACGAATCATCACACCATTAATACCACATTCTGACTGGATCAGCCATAGCTACATCTATTTGAAAGTTGGCTTTTACAACTACTTGGTAACTAGTAGGTGGACAGTCATGTGGAAAGCCTCTTTCCGTGCATCTTCCTTCAGAGGAAGTGGAATGAAAGTTTTAGCCTTGATGTTGACAAAATAGGTTCCTGGTTGTTTTATTTTCTTTGACAGGTACAGTGCTGCCCCATCTTGTCTAGTAAAGATAATTAAAAGTTACTTTTGTAGCTAGAATACTGAACACAACAGAAAATAACATTGATTTAAAGTTTACTTTACAAACTTAAATATGTTTACAGAAACTGTAAACCAGTTTCAACAAATCCAATGGAGCTTACAGTCCTTCCTTATATTTAAATAAAATCTAAAAGAAGCCAGCAGTAAAATATAACTGGACTACCTGGTAACTAGTTGAAATAAGCCATCAGTGTTACTGTTGTTTGATATCTCATACTTTTCGTTGTCTTTCAAAAAAGTGATAATGGGATGGATTTGAAGAAGACGGAGCTTAGGACGAGTGGCAGACACTGGAAGTTTGACAACTATTGGTTGGTCCATTCCTTGCATTATATTAGGAATATTTTGTCGAGTCTTTCCCCACTGCTCCTGTAAGATTAGAAAATAAAGACATTGATTTGAAAAAGGAAATATTTAAAGAAAACAATTAGCATTATATTAGAAATATTTTGTCGAGTCTTTCCCCACTGCTCCTGTAAGATTAGAAAATAAAGACATTGATTTGAAAAAGGAAATATTTAAAGAAAACAATTAGCTTTTGTGTCTTGTAAATAAATTTATATTCTATTCTTTCTTTAGAAGTAGTTTTTTAACAGTACTGTTTATAATGTTTAATATATCAATACCTGTATCATATTATAACATTTAATTTTTTAAACATAAACATTGTTTTCCACTGTCAGTTTAATGTCTGATTTAGAACTAACCTAAATCTCTTAAGCTAGCTGAACCTTGTATGATATTACTGGAATTATGATTGAAAACATTCATAACAGTGAGGGTGGCCAACCAATCATTCAATATATTCCACTAACAACATTTTTTAAAAATATTGCATATCCTTAGTTGAAAAGTGTATAAAATTAGATGCTTCATATAATAAGTGAACCATTATCAGTTTAAAAAGTGTATTAGTGTAATACTCGTAAATAGTGTATCATGATAGAAAATGGGCATTACTGGAATTTGTTGGACCGACATAAGTACTGATATATATTAGATCAAGTATATCACAATAGTAATACTAAGGTGTTTACCTTATCACTTACTTTATTAACTTTTATATTATATGAACATTCTAGACTGCACGTGGCGGCTTGTGTGAACATTCTAGACCGCTTGTAGTGGTTTGTATGAACATTCTAGACCACACGTAGCGGTTTGTATGAACATTCTAGACCACACGTAGCGGTTTGTATGAACATTCTAGACCACACGTAGCGGTTTGTGTGAACATTCTAGACCACACGTAGTGGCTTGTATGAACATTCTAGACCACACGTAGTGGCCTGTATGAACATTCAAGTCCATACGTAGTGGCTTGTATGAACATTCAAGTCCATACGTAGTGGTTTGTATGAACATTTTAGGCCATACCTAGTAGTTTGTATTAACATTCTAGACCAAAGATAGTGGTCTTTTACTTAGCTCTGCTACACAGGCATACAATGATTTTTGTATTTCTAACTATACAGTAAAGGCACTGTTCTTTGTACATATTATTTTGACTGTGTTTGTAAGTTTGTATACAGACTGTTGTCTTGAGGTTACAATCTTCTTTATATTTGAATGGGAATAACTAGTCATGTACATAGTGTTAGTCACTTCAGGTAAGCCTAACATTCTGGAGTCCACTAAGAAACACAAGATTTGGTCAGTATATCACTGACAGAATATCTCAGATCTAGTCATACATACACTGCTTTATACTAGCATTTTTATATTACATCCAATTACATTATTCCATTTTCAGAAACAAAGAACTACTCCATAATAAATATTTTGTTGTAATCTTCTGTTATTTCATAAACCTATCTTATCACTCTCAGGACAAATCAGTTTCACTTGAGGTTGATTGGTTGGTGTGGTGTTTTATGGCACAAAACAGCTTGCCTGTCTGGCACCAAACATCCGGTAAAAAGGTAAAATTAAAGTAAATTTAGTAAAATTCATAAAATGAAATTAAGGTAAAACAAAAGAAAGTTTTAAAAAAACATAACATTAAAACCATTGTTTACATCCAGTCTACAGAAGTAAGAAACAAACTACAGCAATACAAGTTGTAAAGGACTTTCTTTAGCATAACTGTAATTATCATAAGTAGCCAGGAAGACCATCAGGTAAGTTCAAAAACCACTGCCAATCATCTGAAGTGAAGTTGGTCTTTCCAGTCCTGGTTCCGAGTTATTTGATGTTATGGCTATTTTAAGAAAGTAAAGTAATAAAAGTTTTAAAAGACTTGTAGCAAAATTTTAATAATAACTCACCATGATGACTAACAGGTAGTTCAAACAGCAGTGTTAGTCACCTGAAGTTGGCCTTTCCAGTCCTGGTTTCAAGTTATTTGACGTTACTGCTATATTCTAATTTCAAATTGAACTAGATGAATTATGAATCTTAAAAGGGACTCGCATTAAAAACAGTCTAATGTATAAATTAAAAAAACTTAAATGGCATTAAAAAGATTTATGGTCTTTAAAAAAACTAAAAACATTTCTAAGGTGGACAGTGTCACCATCACCAATAACACTGTCTAACGTGATGGATAAACCTTGGGACAGAACATGTCTAAAGTGTTCAGCAAATAGTACACAGTATTTCCAATCAGGAGTGTCTGCTTTTCTCAGATGACTTAAAGATAGGTCACATTTGGGGACTGTAAAAAAGCCATGGTAGGATGGGTTGACCAGTGGATACAGCAATGTTATTCAAGGACAGACCCAATTCATCCAACTGCGCCTGGATACGAAGGCCAAAAGGAGCAATGGCAGATCATCTGTTCTGAAAAAGTATGGCCCACTGAGGAAGGAAATGACAACCCCAGGTGGGATGCTTTGGTAAGAAACAAAGTTTTGAAGCATATAGTAAAGACAGTTGCAAACAGTGGAGGTGCAAAGAAGGTTCATGAGACTCTGTGTATAAGCTCTGAACTGGGGAAGTGCAGAAAGCCCCAGTGTAGAGTTGAAGTTCTTGATGATGAATGGGGTCAATCATCTTTAAGGCCAATGGTCTGGCAGAACCATAGACCAGTGATTCATAGTAAAGTTTCAATCGAATAACAGCACGATACATCTTTAGCACAGAACATCTGTCTGCTCCCCAAATGGTGGAAGAGAGGACACGGAGGATGTTCAGTGCTCTTGTATATTTGACCCATAGCTGCTTGATGTGTGATATAAAGTTCAGCTTATGGTAAAAGATAAGCCCCAAGAACTTTGTCTCATGGATCATAGGCAGCACAACTTCACCAATATGGAGTTCAGGATCAGGATGAATAGCCTATTGGCAGCAAAAGTGCATGCAAACGGTTTTAGAGAGAGAGAGAAGTTAAAGCCATTTTCTGTGGTCCACTTCAGTAAACAATTGAGGGCAGCCTGTAGCTGCCACTCAATATGCTTCATGTTCGATGACTGACATGAAATGTGAAAGTCGTCAACAGAGAGCCCATTTGCAACAGTGAGAGGGAGTTGTTCAGTGATGGCATTAGTCTTTATACTGAAAAGTGTGACACTCAGAACACAGCCCTGAGGGACTCCAAGTTCCTGTAGAAGAGAACAGGAAAGTGTTGAACCCACACAAACTTGGAATCTCAAGTCCATTAAAAACTTCTTAATAAAAATGGACAAATGGCTACTTAACCCATACATATGAAGGTCTCACAACATGCCATACCTCCATGTTGTATCATAAGCCTTCTCACTGTCAAAGAATATTGATACAAGATGTCGTTTGAGAAAGGCTTCTCTGATTGACGTTTCAAGTTGAACCAGGTGGTCCAAGATAGAGTGCTGTTGTCAGAACCTACACTAAGTGGGCTAGAAAAGGTTGTTTGATTGGAGGAACCAAACAAGATGAACATTAACCATCCTCTCTATGGTCTTACAGAGACAGCTCGTCAAAGCAATTGGATAGTAGTTTGAAGGAATCTTGGGATCCTTCCAAGGCTTAGAGAAAGGTAAGACAATAACCTGGCACCAGGCATCAGGAAAAACATTCTCCTGCCAGATCAGGTTAAAAACAATCAGAAGAATAGCAAGAGAAGCAGTAGACAGATGGCACAGTATGTCATAGTACATCATCAGGTCTGACCAATGTACTGCCAGACCGAAGACGAGCCAGTTTGAGTTCCACCAGTGTAAATGAATGATTAAAATCATAGAGACAATCAGCTCGAAAAGGAAAGAGGTGATCACTCTGCCCAAGTCTTGATGTTTGTAAGAAGGTGGAGGAAGAAGCAGAAGTGCTAAATACCCGGCTAAGCTTCCATCTAAAGTATCGGTGATGCTCCGAGTATCAGCGACTTCCTGGCCATCAGGGAGCAAAATCGAGAGGGGGACAAAATTATATTGCCCACTGACCTTTCGAATCTTGTCCCATATGACTCTGGAACTGGTGGTAGAAGATATGCTGATTGTGAACTTAATCCAAGTTTCCTTCTGGCTTTGATGTCTTACCCACTAAGCATGGGCCTGCTCCCATGCAATGCAGTGTGAGAGTGTGGGATGCCTACGAAAAGTATCCCAGGCCCATTTTTGAGTCTTCTGTGCCATGTGGCAGACATGATTTCAGGATATTGTGGAAAACATGTCCAGGTTTTAGGAATACATTGAGCAGCTGCTTGTATAATACAGTCAGTTACTGCTGCTACAGAGTCGTCTATTGATTGATTGCTTAAAAACGATGACAGGATCGAGTTCTGTGAGAGCAGTGATAGTGGGCCAGTTTGCTTGATTCAGCTTCCACCAAGGCATGTGGGTCAGGTGGCATCAACCACGGCCAATCTCTCTCAAAATTATAAGGAAATGATCACTGCCTAGTGGATTATTGTTAACCATCCATGAAAAATGAAAGAATAATAAAGGGGAGCAAACCGAGAGATCAATAGTAGGAAAAGACTGACTAGGTGCACGAAAATAAATAGAAGAACCAGTATTGAAAAGAGAAAGATTGTGATCAGAGAGCATATGCTCTACAGAGCGACCCCTCCTATCAATATTAGCACTTCCCTAGAGGGTATGATGTCCATTAAGTCTTCCAGGATGAAAAAGGGAGACGACAACTGTTGAATGAGAGCATCAAGGTCTGATTGATCATATGTCTCTCCATGCAACAGGTAGAGAGAACAAACAGTGATGTATGACCCAAAGAAACACGGATAGCTTCAGTCTCCAGGGTGTGTAGAGTGGCAAAGACAGGGTGGGCACATGTTGATCAACTAACAGTGCTACCCCTCCATGCACTCATCCATCACACAGTCTGTCATTTCTGTACAAAGAAAACCACTTAAATGTGACTGTATTGGCAGGTTTCAGGAATGATTTCCTGTAAGGAAAGACAAACAGGATGGTAGAAAGCAATCAGTGTTTTGATGTCATTCAGATTAGAACATAAATCTTGACAGTTCCAATGTATCAAGGTGACCATTTTTATTTACATATAGTCGAATTGGGAGGAGAACCCTTCTGCTTACGACCATGACTTTTTTCCTCACTGTCCTTATTCTCAAGAGAAGTCTATCAACTTCCATGCATCTTACCTTGGGTTGATTGTGCACACCTCTGCTGTTAGAAGGGGATTCCAGTGACTGAGAACACGAACAAATGAACGTTTTGCATCTTGGGGTGGGAGAAAAAGATGTATCAGAAAAAATGCCTACACCCAGAACCAAAGGAAGTGGATCTTGTTGGAATGGATATGAGACAGAGATGTGAACCAAAGGAAGTGGATCTTGTTGGAATGGATATAAGAGACAGAGATGTGAACCAAAGGAAGTGGATCTTGTTGGAATGGATATAAGAGACAGAGATGTGAACCAAAGGAAGTGGATCTTGTTGGAATGGATATAAGACAGAGATGTGAACCAAAGGAAGTGGATCTTGTTGGAATGGATATAAGAGACAGAGATGTGAACCAAAGGAAGTGGATCTTGTTGGAATGGATATAAGACAGAGATGTGAACCAAAGGAAGTGGATCTTGTTGGAATGGATATAAGACAGAGATGTGAACCAAAGGAAGTGGATCTTGTTGGAATGGATATAAGAGACAGAGATGTGAACCAAAGGTAGTGGATCTTGTTGGAATGGATATAAGACAGAGATGTGAACCAAAGGAAGTGGATCTTGTTGGAATGGATATAAAGACAGAGATGTGAACCAAAGGAAGTGGATCTTGTTGGAATGGATATAAGACAGAGATGTGAACCAAAGGAAGTGGATCTTGTTGGAATGGATATAAGAGACAGAGATGTGAACCAAAGGAAGTGGATCTTGTTGGAATGGATATAAAGACAGAGATGTGAACCAAAGGAAGTGGATCTTGTTGGAATGGATATAAGAGACAGAGATGTGAACCAAAGGAAGTGGATCTTGTTGGAATGGATATAAGAGAGAGATGTGAACCAAAGGAAGTGGATCTTGTTGGAATGGATATAAGAGAGATATGTGAACCAAAGGAAGTGGATCTTGTTGGAATGGATATAAGAGACAGAGATGTGAACCAAAGGAAGTGGATCTTGTTGGAATGGATATAAGAGACAGAGATGTGAACCAAAGGAAGTGGATCTTGTTGGAATGGATATAAGAGACAGAGATGTGAACCAAAGGAAGTGGATCTTGTTGGAATGGATATAAGAGACAGAGATGTGAACCAAAGGAAGTGGATCTTGTTGGAATGGATATAAGACAGAGATGTGAACCAAAGGAAGTGGATCTTGTTGGAATGGATATAAGACAGAGATGTGAACCAAAGGAAGTGGATCTTGTTGGAATGGATATAAGAGACAGAGATGTGAACCAAAGGAAGTGGATCTTGTTGGAATGGATATAAGACAGAGATGTGAACCAAAGGAAGTGGATCTTGTTGGAATGGATATAAGACAGAGATGAACCAAAGGAAGTGGATCTTGTTGGAATGGATATAAAGACAGAGATGTGAACCAAAGGAAGTGGATCTTGTTGGAATGGATATAAGACAGAGATGTGAACCAAAGGAAGTGGATCTTGTTGGAATGGATATAAGACAGAGATGTGAACCAAAGGAAGTGGATCTTGTTGGAATGGATATAAGACAGAGATGTGAACCAAAGGAAGTGGATCTTGTTGGAATGGATATAAGACAGAGATGTGAACCAAAGGAAGTGGATCTTGTTGGAATGGATATAAGACAGAGATGTGAACCAAAGGAAGTGGATCTTGTTGGAATGGATATAAGAGACAGAGATGTGAACCAAAGGAAGTGGATCTTGTTGGAATGGATATAAGAGACAGAGATGTGAACCAAAGGAAGTGGATCTTGTTGGAATGGATATAAGAGAGAGATGTGAACCAAAGGAAGTGGATCTTGTTGGAATGGATATAAGAGAGAGATGTGAACCAAAGGAAGTGGATCTTGTTGGAATGGATATAAGAGAGATATGTGAACCAAAGGAAGTGGATCTTGTTGGAATGGATATAAGAGACAGAGATGTGAACCAAAGGAAGTGGATCTTGTTGGAATGGATATAAGAGACAGAGATGTGAACCAAAGGAAGTGGATCTTGTTGGAATGGATATAAGAGACAGAGATGTGAACCAAAGGAAGTGGATCTTGTTGGAATGGATATAAGAGACAGAGATGTGAACCAAAGGAAGTGGATCTTGTTGGAATGGATATAAGACAGAGATGTGAACCAAAGGAAGTGGATCTTGTTGGAATGGATATAAGAGAGAGATGTGAACCAAAGGAAGTGGATCTTGTTGGAATGGATATAAGAGACAGAGATGTGAACCAAAGGAAGTGGATCTTGTTGGAATGGATATAAGACAGAGATGTGAACCAAAGGAAGTGGATCTTGTTGGAATGGATATAAGAGACAGAGATGTGAACCAAAGGAAGTAAATCTTGTTGGAATGGATATAAGACAGAGATGGGTGTTGAAGTTGATTCAACTTTTGTAACCATGGAGGTTAAAAGACTTTTCATTTGTTTTGAGAACGATTCTTTTGGAGGTACAGAGAGATCTGTCTGCACTCCCAGTGTAGTTGTGGAATGAAGTGCAGCAGCATACATCCGAGATGAAGTGGTGGACGGCAACTTTCAAGCCTCAGGATAAGTACTGTTATGAATCCTTTTCAAATGCTGCACCTCTTTTTCTTCCAAACATTTAGGGCAAGAACAAAAGTAGGATGGGTGAGAGCCATTGTAATTAATGCAATAAGGATCAATTTCACACTCTTAAGCATGATGGTCCTTGCTATTGCAACAAGCAAAGTCAAGGAACCACGACATGATGTCTTTGAGTGACCAAACTGCTGACACTGGAAACATTAGAGAGGGTTTGGAATGTATGGCTGTATTCTGTAATTAAGATAACCCGCCTTGATGGTGGCAGGTGGACGTGGTGATGTAAATGTCAGAATGAGGATATTAGTCAGCATAGTAATTCCATCTTTGTAAGTGGAGATGCACCTCATTGCAGAAACTCTGAGTGGAGAAACCAGCAAGAATCTCTGACTCAAGGATGTTCTTCAAATCTCTCTCAACAACAACTCCTTGTGATGAATTCAAAGTAGTATGAGGGGTAACCTCAATAAGTATATCCCTAATTGCCTTTGAATGCAAGAGGAGTTCACTGTGTTGAGATGTGGATGTTTCCAACAATATGTCACCAGATCAAAGCTTTTTTACTGACTTTGAAGAGCCAGCAAGTCCCTCTTGTCCCTTCTGAATGACAATGGGAGACATCTAAAGGTTTGTCTGAAAGAGAATGCAGTACAACAAAATGAGGTACAACAAGTGTTGAAGATTGCTGCTCAGAATCTTCAAAACATGGTCATTTACCTATAGACTGTTTTTTCATTGTGAGTTTTTTATTTGAAAGATCCATAATAAAAGAAGGAATATTTGGTGCCCACTAAACCCACCCACCATGGAGCCCTACAAGGGAAAGCACTACAATGCCAAACAAGGACACTGCAGCAACACCAGGGTTTCTTAAGCACTATACCCAAACACCAGCATCAGATATAATATCCACAGTACCTGTTGAGAACATTCACCACTGGTACTTGGTTGACCCTAGCCCAAGTGGACCAGCCGACTGACCCAAGGGGGGCCACCTCAAAGCCAACCATCTACAGGAATTCAAGGCCAAAGTAGGGTGTTACGGTTAAACCACCAGGATCCTCTCCTCCCCTTCACAGGTAACCATACGTGGCAAACACGTGGGTGGATGTTTAGTTCCCAGAGGAGGTAAACTAAAAGAACAAAACCTTCCCTGGGAGGTCCCCTCACCATGTACAGGAATTTCACCGAGGGAATTTTACTTGAGAACATCATACAAGTTTCATGCTGTCCCCAAATACACACATAAAGTGGCAAATATTATTGAAAAAAAAAAAAAAACTTAATATTTTTTTCTTTCCAGCCACTTAATGTTGACTAAGTTGTCAATTTCTGCTCAATATTATATGGTTATAAATGAAATATTTGACAGAACATTTTTAATGCACACAAAATGTGATTTAATAATTTTGTAAAAATAACCTGTCTAGAAACAAACAGTTAATGATTTAAACAAACTCAATGACAAATACCATTTCTAATGTCAATCTCTTCAAAAATTTCCATTTTCTCCGTGTCAAATCTCTTTTGCTTCTTCTCCCACTAGAACCACAAGCATAGCAACCTTCTGTGGAGATGATCTTGTCTGAGGGAGGAACGTAACGACTAATTTCAGGAATTTGCTGCTGATAGGGATACTGTAAAAGTCTGTTATCTCCATAATCACCAGTGCCCGAAAGAAGTTGTCCACCACTACTTGGTAGAGCTTTTCCACCATTAATAGGAAGTAGGCCATTAACATACGATTCTCTCCCATTGGCAAAAGGAAGTTTTGTGCCAAAGGACTGAAATGTTGATGTGGACACGCAGTGTCTGCAACATAAAGTAAACATACTTGCTGACATATTACTTGTCAAACTTAAAAGTATTGCAATTTCAAAATGGTAGTATTAAGAGTAGTATCAGTCACCATTAGACTGATAATAAGATAAAACTGGTAACTGAATATATTATTAGGTGAAAGCAGAAGTTTCATTTCAGCAAAAAACTTTGTTGATATACAGAAAACTAAACAATGGGTTAACTGTACTGTGTCCTGCAGGTATCTAACTAAATCAGATTTATAATTTAACAAGCCCTTAGCCATATTGCTGAAAATGAAGACTTACTTAGGATTAGTAGATGTTAATACATTCATTAACACCTTCAATAAAATAGAAGAACTGAGAGGGGTGGGGTGTACTTCACAGTGGAACATATATCTACAGAATGGATATATTAATATAAATACTAGTTATTTCTGAACCTTGACAAGTTACACTGGAAAATATATATTTCTGTTTGGGTACTTTTTTTTTTTTAACATATGTACTATAACCAATATAATAACAAAATTTTATAAACCACTTAACATGCACTATCAGGTATTGTTGTAGTAAATAATCTAAATGGTAATCTGTATCAGTACTACTCACTGTGTGAGTTTGGTTCTATTGATATTCTGTATTTCCCAGCATTGAAGACAGCTATTTTTTCCCCAAAATAAGTCTCAACGTTTTACCCTGCATCTTCCAGGCTGAAGGTTATGTTGCTCAAAGGCCTAAACTTAAGACTAGAGGAAACGTTTCGATGCTAGACAACAATTCAAGACCCTCTATATCACCCAAAATGAAATGTACAAGGTACTCAGTATTAAATAACAAATAAATAAACAAGAACAAGTCACTGTACATGTGGTGCTGTAATACCTGCACTCTTTTTAACTCCTCAGTCTTAGAATAATGTTATTACTAGAAACAATACAGATATTCTAGTGGTAATATAAGGTATACTCTTTGAAAGATAGATAATGAGAAGCATATAGCTCACAAAAATGAGAAGTAGACATGAGGATTTATGTACTGTAAGTCACTAAACAATCCCTGAAACATCTAGGATTTATGTACTGTAAGTCACTAAACAATCCCTGAAACATCTAGGATTTATGTACTGTAAGTCACTAAACAATCCCTGAAACATCTAGGATTTATGTACTGTAAGTCACTAAACAATCCCTGAAACATCTAGGATTTATGTAATGTAAGTCACTAAACAATCCCTGAAACATCTAGGATTTATGTAATGTAAGTCACTAAACAATCCCTGAAACATCTTGGATTTATGTACTGTAAGTCACTAAACAATCCCTGAAACATCTTGGATTTATGTACTGTAAGTCACTAAACAATCCCTGAAACATCTAGGATTTATGTACTGTAAGTCACTAAACAATCCCTGAAACATCTAGGATTTATGTAATGTAAGTCACTAAACAATCCCTGAAACATCTAGGATTTATGTACTGTAAGTCACTAAACAATCCCTGAAACATCTAGGATTTATGAACTGTAAGTCACTAAACAATCCCCGAAACATCTAGGATTTATGAACTGTAAGTCACTAAACAATCCCCGAAACATCTAGGATTTATGTACTGTAAGTCACTAAACAATCCCCGAAACATCTAGGATTTATGTACTGTAAGTCACTAAACAATCCCCGAAACATCTAGGATTTATGTACTGTAAGTCACTAAACAATCCCCGAAACATCTAGGATTTATGTACTGTAAGTCACTAAACAATCCCCGAAACATCTAGGATTTATGTACTGTAAGTCACTAAACAATCCCCGAAACATCTAGGATTTATGTACTGTAAGTCACTAAACAATCCCCGAAACATCTAGGATTTATGTACTGTAAGTCACTAAACAATCCCCGAAACATCTAGGATTTATGTACTGTAAGTCACTAAACAATCCCTCAAACATCTAGGATTTATGTACTGTAAGTCACTAAACAATCCCCAAACATCTAGGATTTATGTACTGTAAGTCACTAAACAATCCCGAAACATCTAGGATTTATGTACTGTAAGTCACTAAACAATCCCTGAAACATCTAGGATTTATGTACTGTAAGTCACTAAACAATCCCCGAAACATCTAGGATTTATGTACTGTAAGTCACTAAACAATCCTCAAACATCTAGGATTTATGTACTGTAAGTCACTAAACAATCCCCGAAACATCTAGGATTTATGTACTGTAAGTCACTAAACAATCCCCGAAACATCTAGGATTTATGTACTGTAAGTCACTAAACAATCCCTCAAACATCTAGGATTTATGTACTGTAAGTCACTAAACAATCCCGAAACATCTAGGATTTATGTACTGTAAGTCACTAAACAATCCCTGAAACATCTAGGATTTATGTACTGTAAGTCACTAAACAATCCCGAAACATCTAGGATTTATGTACTGTAAGTCACTAAACAATCCCGAAACATCTAGGATTTATGTACTGTAAGTCACTAAACAATCCCGAAACATCTAGGATTTATGTACTGTAAGTCACTAAACAATCCCCGAAACATCTAGGATTTATGTACTGTAAGTCACTAAACAATCCCCGAAACATCTAGGATTTATGTACTGTAAGTCACTAAACAATCCCTGAAACATCTAGGATTTATGTACTGTAAGTCACTAAACAATCCCTGAAACATCTAGGATTTATGTACTGTAAGTCACTAAACAATCCCCAAACATCTAGGATTTATGTACTGTAAGTCACTAAACAATCCCTGAAACATCTAGGATTTATGTACTGTAAGTCACTAAACAATCCCCGAAACATCTAGGATTTATGTACTGTAAGTCACTAAACAATCCCCGAAACATCTAGGATTTATGTACTGTAAGTCACTAAACAATCCCTGAAACATCTAGGATTTATGTACTGTAAGTCACTAAACAATCCCTGAAACATCTAGGATTTATGTACTGTAAGTCACTAAACAATCCCTGAAACATCTAGGATTTATGTACTGTAAGTCACTAAACAATCCCTGAAACATCTAGGATTTATGTACTGTAAGTCACTAAACAATCCCTGAAACATCTAGGATTTATGTACTGTAAGTCACTAAACAATCCCTGAAACATCTAGGATTTATGTACTGTAAGTCACTAAACAATCCCTGAAACATCTAGGATTTATGTACTGTAAGTCACTAAACAATCCCTGAAACATCTAGGATTTATGTACTGTAAGTCACTAAACAATCCCTGAAACATCTAGGATTTATGTACTGTAAGTCACTAAACAATCCCTGAAACATCTAGGATTTATGTACTGTAAGTCACTAAACAATCCCTGAAACATCTTGGATTTATGTACTGTAAGTCACTAAACAATCCCTGAAACATCTAGGATTTATGTACTGTAAGTCACTAAACAATCCCTGAAACATCTAGGATTTATGTACTGTAAGTCACTAAACAATCCCTGAAACATCTAGGATTTATGTACTGTAAGTCACTAAACAATCCCTGAAACATCTAGGATTTATGTACTGTAAGTCACTAAACAATCCCTGAAACATCTAGGATTTATGTACTGTAAGTCACTAAACAATCCCTGAAACATCTTGGATTTATGTACTGTAAGTCACTAAACAATCCCTGAAACATCTTGGTAAGACTGGTGGAAGTGCTGCCACCTTATTCTGAAGTTTACCTTTTTTCAAAATTTAATTTAAAAAATGGGGATGCATCTTCGATGCTGAGAAATATAGCAAGTAGCAATGGACGTGAAATATAATTAGTAGCAATGGACGTGAAATATAGTAAGTAGCAATGGACGTGAAATATAGTAAGTAGCAATGGACGTGAAATATAGTTAGTAGCAATGGACGTGAAATATAGTTAGTAGCAATGGACGTGAAACATAGTTAAGTAGCAATGGGCGTGAAATATAGCAAAGCAGCAATGGATCCGTGAAACATAGTTAGTAAATGGACGTGAAATATAGTAAGTAGCAATGGACGTGAAATATAGTAAGTAGCAATGGACGTGAAATATAGTTAGTAGCAATGGACGTGAAATATAGTTAGTAGCAATGGACGTGAAATATAGCAAGTAGCAATGGACGTGAAATATAGTTAGTAGCAATGGACGTGAAACATAGTTAAGTAGCAATGGATGTGAAATATAGCAAGTAGCAATGGACGTGAAATATAGTTAGTAGCAATGGACGTGAAATATAGCAAGTAGCAATGGACGTGAAATATAGTAAGTAACAATGGACGTGAAATATAGTAAGTAGCAATGGATGTGAAATATAGTTAGTAGCAATGGATGTGAAATATAGTTAGTAGCAATGGACGTGAAATATAGTTAGTAGCAATGGACGTGAAATATAGTGAGTAGCAATGGATGTGAAATATAGTAAGTAGCAATGGACGTGAAATACAGCAAGTAGCAATGGACGTGAAATACAGCAAGTAGCAATGGATGTGAAATATAGTAAGTAGCAATGGATGTGGTTAGGATACCATGTCAAATTCTTCAATAGTGACTTCAAAAATCATTAATGAAAATAGACAATTTAAGATACATATGATTAAATTTTTCTGTCTAAATGAACTTTACATTTATAATCAAACAGCACGTGTGTATTAATACAAACTTTACCTTTGGTATATCCAAAGTTAAAAAGCCATAAATGTTAGAAGTTTTAAAAATAATGTTAAAACAAAGCTTACATATGTTACTGAAAACATTGTGATTACTCATACCACAAAGAAGATATTTAAAATTCATATTACAAAAAAATAAGCAAACTTATTTTGTGAAAGATAAAATGGTTTCTTTGTTCCCTCTATTTATATATTTTACACAAAACTATGACTAAAGTTGACCAAGACTACAACAAACACTTACCCTTGTCCAATTCTTTGATATCCATCTGGACAGAGACATATATAGTCATTTGCTCCATTAGGAATGCATCCATCAGTACAGGAACTGCCATGACAGGGAGTACCACCACCAAGTCTGCTACCTTCTATAATACCATAAAAAAACAAAGCAATGTATTAAGTGATTTGCTATTTAGTACTGAGAATAATTTGTGAAACATTAAGAACAGTTCAGGGTTTAATCTTTGTTTTACTCACCTATACACTGGTTCCAGTAATAATGCAGGATGAACCCTGGGGGACATGCACATCGGTAAGTGCCTTCAAGGTTTTCGCATCCATACTGGCAGCGTCCATCATGCAGACATTCATCTGAGTCTGTTCACAAAATAAGTCTTTTCAAAGACAGGCTAATATCATACTGTATTCATTAGTAATAAAAATATTGATATTGATCTGGTAAAATAAGACATGAAATTGATCAAAAACCCTCAAGTACCACCAGTACTCTTTACAAATATTATATAGAATAGCAGACTCAAAACCACAATGAAGTGAAGTGTGGTATAGCAGGTCCTGAAAAATTACTCAAATGGTTCACATTAAAGAGTATTTGTTATTTTACTTAGCCTTCTGTAAATATACGGCACCTGGTGAACAATCAAGAATGAATGCTCCAATAAACAACACTTTCTGGCCTCACTGGCAAACTCGTTAAGATAATTATCCAATCAGAGAAAGTTAAATTCGCATACCAGTGGACAACCAAGAAGGAATGCTCCAATAAGCACTTCCTTGCCTAAATGACAAACTCTTTAGGTAATTACCTAATGAGAGAAAGTAAAGTTAAATGGTTCTGAACCTGAATGGTAAATGTTTTTGAGAACCATCTAGTGAAAGAAAGAACAACTAATTACTCTTTAAACTTGTATAATAACATTCTAGATAATGAATTAATGCAATAAATACTGAAATGTTCAAAAATCATTTGAAGTTCATATTACAATAAGAAACTTTTTATTTGTGAGATAAAACAGTTTGTAACCTTTATTTTTGTTTTTTTTCACAGAAACATGTCTAAAGCATGTGTTATTGTGAAATATACATTGTTTTCAGCGTAACTAATAAGTAATATTATACTTTGTTCTTGCTCATTACAGAAATTGACATGTATCAGTTTAATTTATAATACTTTTATTTGTAAATCAGTAGCATATGTCTGAAAGAGTTTATGTTTAGAGTCTTGTATGAAAAACAATTAATTACACTGTGAGTAGCTCTCTACAAATAAACAACAAATATTACAAACCTATATTCAATAGTCTGATAAAAAACATATTCACATTATTGAATGCATGTTACAAACACACAAATAACATAATAAAGCTTTAAATTATTAGTTTTGGAAAAAAAAGAGAAAATCACACAAGCACAACATATTTTCAGTAACCTAATAAGTCATTAATTGTTTTTACCTAAAGCTATTATATATTGTTACTTACCAAGTAAACTAATAAATAATAAACTAAGTAGTGGATTTATATATTTGTGTGAAACAAGCAGCCCACTACTTAGTAGTAACCTTTGACAAACATCAAAGTGTCCAAATACAGGTTGGTATATATAGCAGGGAAAGTGAAAAAAATGATGGATAAAATAAATACTTACCAATACACATTGTTCCTGATGGATCAGTAATATAGCCACGTGGGCAGATGCACTTGAAACTTCCTGGAATGTTTCGACAGGTACCGAGAGGAGAGCACAAATGAGGCTGTTCCACACATTCATTAACATCTGGATAACACCACAAAAAAACCAAAATTCACACATTCATTAACATCTGGGTAACACCATAAAACAAACCAAAATTTACACATTCATTAACACCTGGATAACACCACAAAACAAACCAAGATTCACACATTCATTAACACCTGGATAACACCACAAAACAAACCAAGATTCACACATTCATTAACACCTGGATAACACCACAAAACAAACCAAAATTCACACATTCATTAACACCTGGATAACACCACAAAACAAACCAAAATTCACACATACATTAACACCTGGATAACACCACAAAACAAACCAAAATTCACACATACATTAACACACATTAATTAATAACTAGATAACACCATAAAACAAACCTAGATCCACATACTAATTAATAACCAGATAACACCATAAAACAAACCTAGTTTCACACATTAATTAATAACCAGATAACACCTTATTAAAATAACATCTTTTATTTTATAAAATATTAATATTAGATTCTTGACAAGTAATTTCAACCATTTTATTTTCACTACAATGTTCTGTATCTTTTTTTTTTTATTCTATCCTAATATTAAATTTACTCACAAGACTGAGGGCAAGTTACCTTTTCTCAATGTCATGGTTAGTATCTTTTATCTTTTGTTTTGTATCCCATCCTAATACTAAATTTATTCACAAGACTGAGGACAAGTTACATTTTCTCAATGTCATGGATAGTAGGGTTAATAATGCTTATAAAATGAGGGTATGTAGAAAAGAAACACATGTCAATCTTTACTTGAATTGGCCATCAACTCATTACAGATCTTAATAAATAGGGATTATGGTTGGTTGATATAGTGTTTTATGGCACAAAGTAGCTAGGCTATCTGCACCAAATGCCCGGTAAAAAGGTAAAAACAAACTAAATGTAGTAAAATTCATAAAAGGAAATGAAGGTGAAACAAAACATCATTGAAAAACAGAAAAATCATAAAACCAATGTTGACACCTAGTCTAAAATGTTAAGAGAGAAAGCAGAGTAAGAGAAGTTGTAAAGGACTTTCTCTAGCATAATAGTAATGATCATAACCCACCAGGAAGACTAACAGGTAAGTAAAAGAACCACCATCAGTCACCTGAAGTTGGCCTTTCCAGTCCTGGTTCTGGGTTGTGGGTCATAACAGCCATTATCAAAAGGTAAAGTAATAAAAGTTTTAAAAGACATGTAGCAAAATTGTAATAATAATTAGCCAAATGTCCAGTAAAAGTAAAGTAAATGTAGTAAAATTCATAAAAGGAAACAAAGGTAAAAACAAAACAGCAATTAAAAACATAAAATGGCATAAAACCAATGTTGACATCCAGTCTACAAAGTTGTAAAAGACTTCCTGTAGCATAATGGTAATGATCATAACTAACCAGGAAGACTAACAGGTAAGTACAAGAACCACCACCAGTTACCTGAAGTTGGTCTTTCCAGTCCTGGTTATTTGTCATTATGGCCAGTATCAAAAGGTAAAGTAATAAAAGCGTTAAAATACATGCAGCAAAATTGTAATAACAACTCGCCAGGGCGACTAACGGATAGTTCAAACAGCAGCGTTAGTCACCTGAAGTTGGCCTTTCCAGTCCTGGTGTCAAGTTATTTAATGTTATGGCCATTTCTCAATTTCAAATTGAACTAGAGATATTGAGACTCTTAAAAGGGAACCACAATTAAAAAGGTGTAATGAATAAATATCAAACACTTAAATGACATTAAAAAAGATTAATGGCCATTAAAATAGGGATTATGAAAACATTATTGACTATAAAAAAAACTAATTAAAAGAAGAGTTAGATAAGGAAGTATGTTCTTTTTTATATGGAAAATGCACTGGTGAAAAGGAATGATTATCCTAATAGTGTGTTTAGAAAATAACCCTGATAGCTTATGAGAAAAAAAACAACAACAGATAATTTAGTTTAATTTGTACTTCTTTAACAGTCCACTTTATCAATGTTCATCCCTACTCTGCCAAAATCACCATAATTATGTTAGTCTGAGCCAATTTAGTGGTACAATTTTTACATTTTATGTAACTTGGTTTTCGTAGTTCTGGCTTTCTTGTTCCAATAGTTTTTGTAGCATTACATTCCGTTTCTATGTATTTTTTGCACACAAAGATGTGCATGTAGATAAGTATCAATACCCAGGTGAAAACCCTCAGGGTCCTTATAGTATGGAGGCAAAATTTCAGGTTTCTAGGTTCTTTCTTCTTGGAGCTATGGTGGTCACACATAAACAGAGATGCAAGTGTGTGTCTGTCTGTGATTTCTATTTGTAAAATAAGAAATTATTTCTTTTCTATATGGTGTTTTGCTAGCTTGCTTAATTACAATGATATGCATGTTTATCTGAATGTTTGGAGGTATGATGGTCACATATTTTCAATGTAGGTTTTTGCATGCTTACCTCATAGTAAGATGCACAAATGCATACACATGAATAAGTAATAATACACAGGTGCACACACTCAAGGTTTATTTAGTACATTTGCAAACTTTCAGGTTTCTTGGTTCTTTCATCTTGGAGTTATGGTAATCACACACACATCCTTTTTATTATTATAGATATACTAGTATCTTCTCTGATACAAGAAAAGAATCATTGGAACCTCAGACCAAAACGTTTTGTGAAAGAATCAGAGTGGTAAATTTCATCATTCTTTCTATACTCTTGTCTGGAAAAGTAACTCATTTACTTATATGAAAGTACATTGAAATAGTGAAATTTTGATTCACTACACATACACATGTGTAGCAGTATATGCAGCTCTATTTGGGTAATTAAATTGTTATCTCACAAGTTCTTATTGTAATTAGCTACATGCTGTATCTGTTCACATGCTTATGTGGTTTGTTATAAACAGTTTTCACTGCTTGTACAGTGGCCAGAGTTGGACATACAACATGTTATTTTGCTGTTTAGCAAGTTACACCCAAGCTATACTTTCATAATGCAGTTTCTATTCCTCAAGGTCTGACTAGCAATGTGCAGTGTTTATCTACAATGCTTGTGTGGTTTTTCATCGATGATTTTGACTGTAGTACAGTGGTCAGAGGTGGGTACTTAACAAATGAACAAGATGATTCATTGGAACTTCCATCCTGCTGACCTGTATAACGTACAGTTGTATTCTTCCAGCATTATTGTCCAACATACAACAAAGTTGCAAGACAAAATTCCATGACTTATGACTGACAGTAGGTGTTTTACCTGGTTAAAATAAGAAAAAATATTGTTTTCAGTAGCCTTCCAAGCCCTTTTACATCTGTCCTTTTCTTTCTTCTACTTACTTGACCTATCCTACAATCTTTTTTTCATAATTAAAATACATTAAAAGTATATCCATGAAATTGTCCTACTTAGTATTCAAATATTTTAAAAGTGGTTTAAAATATGTGATTCTTGTGGCCAACATTCTGTATCATCACGATTCCAACTATTCACAACTACCATTCTTAATGACATGGATATTTTATATTACTTGAACTGAACAGTGAGATAAGGAGACAGACTCTGATTATTATTTTTATTAATGTAACAATTATACTCATTATCAGAGAACAATCAATAATATAATTACATGTGACACAGATGAATACAGAAGTTTCCCACACCCCTAAAAAACAGGTAAGCTCTATGGAAACATGAGGTATATCTCTTTGCAGATCAGAAATATGTTAGCTACAAACTCACCTATACACCTATTTGCCAGTTTCTTGTAACCTTCAGGACAAGTACAATGATAGCTTCCAGGAGTATTGATACAGCCATGTTCACAGTCATGTTGGCCTGTACTACATTCATCAATATCTAGAAGAAGAAACAACTGTCTGTATCACAAGTTACTAAATAAATGTTACATGTATCACACACAACTAAGAATAGCACTGTTAACCACTGTAAACAATAAACTGAAGCTCGTAACCTTGGATAATAAAACTTTCATAACCACAACAGAAACTGTTTCTCTGAATTAATAACTTCCTATGGCATTCAATTCAGATCTTTTTAGAAATCAACTTACAAGTTTGTCTGTTTAAATTAAATATATTCATATATTAAAGATACATTAAAATATATTTTCTTCACTAATCATTGTTAAAAGAAACTACTAGCTCATCTAAAAGAGGAAACAATTATTCCTTTGTTACACTACTTTAATAAAAACTACTACATTACTTTGAACTGAAATATTATCCTATTCACCAACTTGTTTTAGTGACAAATATTATCCCATTCACCCATTGTTTTAGTAACAAATTTTGATATTTGTACAGGTTATACTATTAAATATATTTTTAAACAACATTTTCTCAAGTAGTTTACTTGCAATGAGATATCACCACTTTACCTTGGCAGGTTTTGCTGTCCTGGTTGAGGCTGTAGCCAGTTGGACAAAGACACAAGTAGCTTCCTTCTGTATTCTTACAGGTATATTTACATGGAGACGGTTTTTGTTGGCACTCATCAGTATCTGTAAACAAATTTAAGGAGATTTTTTACAGGTTGAATCAGATATAAATCAAAATGACGTAAGTCAAGAGAAAATGAACTTGCTGAAGTCTGCTAAGGGAGTAGATAACGTACCTACACAGCTGGTCTTAGTCCGATCGGGTCTGTAACCTCGGTTGCAGATACATCTGTAAGAACCCAAGGTGTTTGCACATTGACCATTAGGACAGAGGTTGGGCATGAGTGCACACTCATCAACATCTGGAGTGCAGAACAAATAATATGGTTAAAATTATTATTGTTATTATCTTAACTTATTCACAAATGATGTTGCTACTATCTATATAGATGAGTTAATAAGCAAAATCACATGACAAAGTAAACTAATTTGTTTAGAAAAGTCCATCTATTAGAAGGCAAATTAAGTTACTGTGTTTTTACACTAAAATTACTTCATGATTCATTTTATTTTGTAGCATATGACTTTCTAACTTATAAGCAACTAAGTTTTCCTTATCAGTACTGTTTGTAAAAGTATAAATGTTTCATAAAAATACATCACATTTATAATCCTCAATTTGTTTTAAATTCAGATAAACAGATTAAAAAAGTAGCTCACATTCATAAGCAAGATGTACGTTGTACGTAATAGTACTCACCACGGCCTATTAAGTTATATCCTTGTCCGAGAGGACACAGATCTGTGAAATCTTCTACAAGATAAATTAAAAACAATGTTGAGGTTAGTGGTGTATAGAAAAAATTCACATACATTTTTGTCACAGTTAATAACATGAAAGTGCGACTTGGCATTATTTGTTAATCATCACTAGACAAAACCTACATATAAAAAACACTAGCAAAATCTATAATCCATTGGTTCCTAACATCAGGGATGCTTTCTTTGGTGCATTAAATATGACATAGGGCACTGATTGCATGTGATTTCCTGCCTATTATTAGGAATGAAAATGTGTTACAGCAAGCATTCTGTTTTTTCTCTTCTTCAGATTAGTTTTCATGAATTTAATTTACTCAAGTCTTTTGGAGTTTTATGTTTATTTATTGTATTTACAATCTGGGAATCTTCTGTTTCATAATGTTTAAATATGTTTTCATATTACATCCATACAATGTTTAGAATATTAAGTTTTCAGCTATTGAAAAAACTGCTTATGCAGACTATAGTAAACAAAAGAGGGAACTAATGGATTGGCTTGGCCATGACAGTAATATGGTTTTATGATTTCAAGAAAGAATTGGGAAACCTGTTTATTCTAAAAGTATGCAAGTTTGTTTCTGTTACACACAAAACTATACAATAGGCTATACGTACTGTGTCCACCACAGGTACTAAAACCCCATTTTTAGCATTATAAGCCTTCAGACTCGCCACTAGGGACAACTACTTAAGTAAAATATAAATCAAGTACTGGAGTGAAGCATCACTGTTATATATTACAGTATTTCCTGAAACTTGTTTGTTAAATGAAATACCAATTAGATAAAGTATTTACTAATTAAGAATATTTTACTTTCTATTAAAATATCTATAGCTACTAAAACACCTGTATAGCAACACTTTACATGTCTTCCTAGATTCAAGATTTAACCACCATATTAAAAATAATACAAAATAAGTAGACACTTTATCACTGACTGAATGTAGACATTATGGCCAATAAAAAACTCACTTTTTGTTTCTTTCTTATGTTAAAATTAATTAAAAGGGGTCTTTTTTAACATTATGTAATTTACCCACTTGTTCCTCTAGTAGGACAAGGTTGGCATAAGTTTCCCCAGGCAGCTCCAATGCCACAGCAACAATCAGTTCGAGTCATCTCTTTCATTTCTGTTGTGTCTATGCAGGCATAACCAGCAGCATAGCTGAAGCAGTAACCCAGACGGACATCTGAATAAGAGTTGTAAAAGGCTTAGGTATAAATATTTCAAATATTTTTAGTTTCTTAAAACACTGCCTGTTTGTTTCTTTAGAAACCAAAGTTACTGATGAGTTAAGACTTAATTAAAATTAAAAATACAGTAGAACACATTCAAAATGAACCTTCAGGGCCAGCTGTGTAGACCTTGTTATAAGCAGTTGTTATTATAGCAATGGTTAAAATGAACTGACAAACAATAAAAGCAGTACAATTATTCTTTAACAGGTTCCTCATGAACCATTGGGAGACATAAAAAAAAGCACACAATCCAGACTTTCTTTACTTGAAATGAAATTTTTGGATTTTTCTCGCACTCTTTTAGCACTAGGGCTTCAAATAGTAATTTCAAGTGGTGATTGTAATCTGTCAGTGCATCATGAGCTCAATACAAGAAGTATTCAGGAACTATTTAGAACTGCCTTGGTAGATACTGTGCAGCAAGCAAAGTACAACATTATACCTGTAGCTGCTTTCAAATTCTGCTCGTTCTGCTGCTAACTATAGTGATGCTTCAATATTCCTTTCCAAAATGCAGATGAAATTGTTCGTATCTCAGTTGAAAGCTAAACATAAAAAGATGATAGTGGAAGCAAAAAAGCTTGGTAACTGTTTGATTAATGATGTTGAAAATGTGGCTTCGTTCAAATATAGTGAATTTACTCCCAGCAGGTAAACCTTAGTACTAGCTAATATGGAGACTTGTATATTTATCAATTAACAAAAAGAAACCTGTACCTAAAAGGTACATCCAAAACCACCCTCTTTAGGATTTCTGGATTGGACATTATGTATTTGTAATGCACAATCCACTGCTTTAATAATTTCAGTTTTATTAAAAGGTTAAATGTAAAGGAACTTATGTGTATATATTCATTTATTTAAAATATTAAAATCCACATACACATAATGTTTCATAATACACAGTTACCACATTGAAATGTGTAGACTTATTGTTGATGAGATTAAAGATTGTAACTGTGTATCAAGAAAATATTTTTCATTTATGGTTTTTTAATATTTTAAGTTTCTACAGTAAATGCTCTGCTTTTTTTTTTTTTTTGCACATGTTCACTATGTAGATACTGACCAATGACTAATATTTAAACAAGTCATTATTTCAAAAGGCAAACAATGATGTCCATTATATGTGTATTATCATTTGTTTTTGCATCATTACATAAAAAATAGCTTATAATTGCTCTGTGTGTTTATATAACTTGCAGGTATTATTTTTTTTATTTTAAGACCAACAATTGTTAATTTATATGTACAATTTTGTTATAACCCTAATTTCAATATAAGTTTTCTCTTTAAATTATTTGACTGTACCAGTATGGAATGAGCTTATGTTAACATACACACAGAGAATATGTAATATACTTTTACTCACTTATATTTGTAGTTGATAGTTCCTATGGATAATTATAAAACATATTAATACAAAACACAATTAATATATTTATTAATTATTAATTAAATAAATGATTAATAAAAAACTAGTTTTTACTGGACCTAATCAGACTTATGATGTACCAGTAATTATCTGAAAGTTCTTACCAATACATGATGTCTGGTCAGCACTTGTTTCAAATCCTTCAAAGCATTCACACCGGTAACTCCCTCTGGTGTTGATACATCTTCCATTGGTACAGACACCAACAATGTTTGCACATTCATCAATGTCTGATGTGTGATAAAGTTAGAAACTTTACTATAATGCATTGCATGTTTAGCAATAAGTGAAATTTAATGTATTTTTACCTATTAATGACACCATAGTTTCTTGTAACTTTAATTTCCAGTGTTTTTATTGTTAAAATTCATAAGCATGAAAATAAAAATTAGAAAATGCTATTTACAGTCATATACACCATAAAAAATGGTAAAATTAAAGCCACAAGAATAAGCCTACTGAAATGATTACATATTTGGGAATTTATTCAATCACCCACATTCTCCAATTCTCAAAGTTTAACTAATAGTAACACCCAAAACACTTAAAACTGTATGGAATCAGTTTATAAAATATTCCATTATGTCTCAAAAAAACCAATACCTTTCTCAGCTTTGTGCCCAGGGTTGAAGTAGAAGGCATATTACAAGAGTTTAAACAAATATAAATCATGTAACAATGAAGCATTTTAAACAGATAAGCAGCATAAGATTGAAGTTTTTAAAAAGAAACAAACCATGTTAAACAGAAAAAAAATGTTGAGGTTGAAATGTCTAAAATAAATATATGTCACATCAGAGCAAAGTGTGTTAAACAAACTATCTAAGTATATGTCACATCAGAGCAAAGTGTGTTAAACAGAAACAATCTAAGTATATGTCACATCAGAGCAAAGTGTGTTAAACAGAAACAATCTAAGAATATGTCACATCAGAGCAAAGTGTGTTAAACAGAAACAATCTAAGTATATGTCACATCAGAGCAAAGTGTGTTAAACAAACATTCTAAGTATATGTCACATCAGAGCAAAGTGTGTTAAACAGAAACAATCTAAGAATATGTCACATCAGAGCAAAGTGTGTTAAACAGAAACAATCTAAGAATATGTCACATCAGAGCAAAGTGTGTTAAACAGAAACAATCTAAGTATATGTCACATCAGAGCAAAGTGTGTTAAACAGAAACAATCTAAGAATATGTCACATCAGAGCAAAGTGTGTTAAACAGAAACAATCTAAGTATATGTCACATCAGAGCAAAGTGTGTTAAACAGAAACAATCTAAGTATATGTCACATCAGAGCAAAGTGTGTTAAACAGAAACAATCTAAGTATATGTCACATCAGAGCAAAGTGTGTTAAACAGAAACAATCTAAGAATATGTCACATCAGAGCAAAGTGTGTTAAACAGAAACAATCTAAGAATATGTCACATCAGAGCAAAGTGTGTTAAACAGAAACAATCTAAGTATATGTCACATCAGAGCAAAGTGTGTTAAACAGAAACAATCTAAGTATATGTCACATCAGAGCAAAGTGTGTTAAACAGAAACAATCTAAGTATATGTCACATCAGAGCAAAGTGTGTTAAACAAACAATCTAAGTATATGTCACATCAGAGCAAAGTGTGTTAAACAGAAACAATCTAAGAATATGTCACATCAGAGCAAAGTGTGTTAAACAGAAACAATCTAAGTATATGTCACATCAGAGCAAAGTGTGTTAAACAGAAACAATCTAAGAATATGTCACATCAGAGCAAAGTGTGTTAAACAGAAACAATCTAAGTATATGTCACATCAGAGCAAAGTGTGTTAAACAGAAACAAACTATCTAAGGTTGAAATGTGTATGTGTTTGTTTTCTTATAGCAAAGTCACATCAGCCTAACTGCTGAGTTCACCAAGAGGAATTGAACCCCTAATTTTAGTGGTTGAAATGTGTTAAACATGTCATGTCAGTCCAAAATGTGTTAAACAGAGACAATGTGACGTTGAAATGTGACAAATAGTAAAAGTAAAATGAAGTTGAGCTGTGTTTAATAAACATAATGTACACATGGTTAAAAATACCTAATGTTAAAATGTTTCACTAATGCAAACCATGTTAGACTGTATTAAAAAAACAGTTTATTTTTCTAGAACAAAAAGTTTAACACTGGAAGTTCCCTAATTTATAAACAAACATGAACAGAATCTTTACCTTTACATTCGTCTCTCATCCCAACTTGCTCATACCCTTCAGGACATATGCACATGAAAGAACCTACCAAGTTCTTACACTCGTAACGGCAGTTATTAACTGGAGACTCGCATTCATTAGTATCTGATCAATAAATAAGTGAAAAAAAATTTAAAAATTCACACTAAAAAAAACAGATTAACTTCGAAAATCTTTAAGACATTTGTAGTTAATAATTCTCATTAGAACTTTATAAAAATTAGAACTTACAGAATCTTCTAAAAGTCTGGGAACATATTTTTAGATAAGTTGTGAAACATACAATGTAATACTTCAAGAAGTTTTATTATCAGCTAAAACTTAATATAAAACATATTAAAATATATTATGAACTGAACAGTTGACTACTTTTGTATAGATCCATTTTGAGGAACATAAAACTGAAGAGCTGGTTGGTTGGTTGGTTTGGTGTTTATGGTACAAAGCAACTAGGCTATCTGTGCCAATTGAAGAGCTATCCACTGATATAGTGACAGCAATCATAGGTCTCTTCCATGTAAGTATGAACACTTTTTTTGGTGTCTAAACAAAAGTTGTTTTCATTGGCCTTTAAATGTGTCCAATCTGTATTTCTCATGTAGCTTAAAATTCAGTCTAAATACACATGAATCTGAACTTCATAAAAGTTGTTTTGGTTTTAATAATAAATTTAATGTAATTCAACTACACAGATTTAAAATTTTTTTTTTTCGATACAAGTTTTACAAATCCAGAAAAACAAAAGTCGCTTGCTTCAATCAAACTATTATTTCATTTACTACAATGAACATTATTATTATGTTTATTTTGTTTGGGTTCTAGAATAAGACTCTCGTGTTGAGATTGGTTACAAGGAACACAGCCAGTTGTTGTCAACATTTTAAATTTAATAAAATCTGACCTATTTTCAGTGAAAGTGATTCACGTATGTGCAAGTAAATATGACATTTTGTGAACAATTTGTATGTGATGGAGAAAAATGGATACCATTTCTGTACTCAGCAAATTGGAATTACTGTATAGTATGCTAAAATTTCAAGATAATAAAACTATCACAGACCTGTGTCTTCCACTACAGAATACTCACTTTGTTCCTGCTGTTATTGTGGGTTTAAAGTATGATATTTGCCAAGGAAATACCACATTTGAAATAATTATCAATAAACACATCTTTACCAATCAGTGCTGACAACTATAAGAAAAGAAATACATCACAACTAATAAATACTAATAGTGCTATGTAATCTTTGAAATGCACCATAACAAGTATGTCACAGCCAATTAGCATTTTCAGATATAAATACATCATGCCCGACGGCCACTGTGAGGCACAAACAGAACACTGTATGAAATAAGTACACCATGATAAAGTTGAAAGCAAACATAATAGCTGTATATAATTTATAGTAGAAATTTACCTTGTGTTCATAATATCAAAAAACTGTTCACCAACCTTCACAGTGTTTTCCATCTGTTGCTAAGGTGTAACCAAAAGGACAAACACACTTAAATGATCCAGGGGTGTTCTGACATCGGAACGCACACATGTGACTGAAGTCCAAGCATTCATCTATGTCTAAAGAGCAGAATAGGTTATTTCAAATAAATTATTTCATTTGTTTTATTCAGAACAATTTTTGCTAACATTTTTTTTATTAGAGTGAAATTAAAAACAACTAATTTTATACTGTTCATATAATTTATTTTTAAAGGCACCAAACTTACAGATTAAAACCAGCAAATGAAAATGGTAGGTACTGTATGATAAATTTATATAATGACACTTTTAGAGTCAACATCAGGATGTTTATGTGATGAACCTACATCTAGACACTTGCCCCACCCCATGAAAAATGAGAAACATAATTCTTTCTTTATTCAATCAGCTTATATATGTGAATGTACAAATTTTTCATTCATCTCACAATTTCTCATTACTTTGCCCCCTTCATATGTGGATCTTAAGTCCATTATAAAATATTAAATATCAATAGCTGAGAGGTGCCTCCTGTACTATAACATGACTTACTTCAATGCTCAGGTTACTATACAGTGGCTGTCAATAAAAGATACAAATTAGGTTTTGCAATTAGAGGTAGCTGTTCACAACAAAAACTTTTGAATAATTTGAATTAAGAAACATTTCTGCACTTTTCTAATGTTTATTTGGTAATATATACTTTATAGATTTCTATTGTTGAAAATAGAGTTAATATTGATAAGCAAATGTGAGTATTCTGTTATTTATTAGTGTTTCTAGTGTTACAAAATATAATTTCACAAGTTATAATATAAGCAGTACAATATCTAAGCATATTCATTAACGTTTAAATGAAATAAAGGTTTCTACAAAATGTAAAAAAATACATTTCAAGAAATAAACTTAACCATATTCTAAAACGTTTAACTGAACTAATTTTCCAAATCTATAGACTAAATATAACCATTGATAAAGACACAAGTGAAACATCAATGAACGTATTTTAAGATCTCACAGTTTAACAGATCTTTCTGTACTATTAAGAAGAGAAAGTTTAACTTCTGTTCTTGCTAGTGCTGACACTATTACTGTAGAATGCTGCTAACCCTCTCAAAATGTTAAGTAAAAATCTACATACACCTCTTATTTAACAGTTCTCCACCTTGTTTAGATATTCCTATGAAAAGTCAACTCCCTTTTTATCAAAATTCACACAAGGAGTTATCTCCAAAACAAAACTTAATAAAATATGGTACACATCTATCACAAAAAAGCAAATTGTATGGTTACCATAATGATCCAAGTTGTAAACCAGAATTATTTTTAATTTTTAAGGAAAATTAAGCTGGCAGGATGGAGTAATGGTTAACACATCTGAGAATACATGGTTACATCCACCCCAATTTTTTTTATGTTTGTAATCTAGACAGAGGACAGGTATCTCAGTTTGTAGGCTATAAAAGGACTAGGTGTGAGGCAGCTAGTTAACAGCATCTAAAAACATCTCTTAGGCTAATCTTCTGAATAAATAGTAATTCTTATATAGTTCACTCAAAGTGTGGATGTTCTGACTATTGAACAATTTATTTATAACATAGCATAGTATTACAGTATTTATTATTACTTCACCAACAGTTTTGTGTATGCTGTCAAAATTCATCACGTATACAATGAACACACGTGCGATGGTCAGGGTGACTCTGTAGGAAAGGGTAGCTGAAAAAGTTGAGTCAAGGGGTGCATTTCCTGTTAACCCACTTTCAACACACATTTCTCAATGTCTTTCCACAGTGTTTCATGTGATTAATTAATTGACAGTTATTGGTCATAGAAATGTCTTACAGGCTAAAGTTGAAAGATCATAGGTCAAAGTAGCAAGTGGGTATAACTCCAGAAACAGCTCTTTGTATAAACCTTTTTGTGACTGTTGGAGTAGAAGTTTCAGATGAGGTTATTTCTTATAGAAACAGTGGCAGCCATTTATTTTCATTGCATTCCTCCACAGAAGGTGCTAGAGTACTCTCTGAGACATTTCTATGTCCTTCCTCTACACTGTATGTATGTTATGTGATAGAAAATTTAATAAACGTTTTGTTTTTGGTGTAAGAATGTGGTGACATCTAACAATGCAGTCAATATTAACTTACATCAAAGATAGTAAATGTTCAGTAATTGAAGGTGGAGGGGTTGTGAACCACTCAATAATATGCCTCTTATTCCAAACTATCATTCCACAAAGTTTGGTTTAAACTGGCCATAGTAGTTAGATAGCGAACAGACAAACACACGGATTTTTGTCCTTTGTATACACAGAAAAGATTGTTGTGGGTGCTACTTACTTGCTGCCACCTTCCACCTAGTCATTTTATTGTTATGCAAGGAGTCTATAATGAAACAAACAGTCAAAAGTCTATGTTCACTAAACCAAAAATTCATAAATAATTATAAAATGGTTGGATTTATGTTATTTACTTCATACAAGATAATACTGAAAAATTATCACAGTTTCTTACCATCACAGGTTTGCCGAGGACCTGGAGTGAATCCTTCGTTACATAGACATTCAAACCCACCAATCACATTCTTGCAGGACCCATTTCCACAAATATTGTGTTCCTTACATTCATTAAAATCTGAAAGAATAGAAAAGTAATCAGTAATATAAAAATTTAAAGGGACTTAGACATCATAAATATTAAAGTCAATTAGAGCATTGGAAAAGGATTATAAAAGAATGGAAAATCTTAAGCTACATTGCAATATAACAGAACAGATGTCCTCAATAAAATCCAAAGTTATTAAGATATTTCAATAAAAATTTAAATCATTTTTATTTTCTTGAATCTTCTGGAAAGCTGCTTAAGAGCTACCTGTAATAGCTGTCTTTAATCCTTAAGTAATAAACAAGAATGAAGGTAACTGGTCAACACCATTCCACTTCCAGTTCTTAGACTACTCTTTGCTCTTTCGTAATAGTTAATAGTTGAGACAATATTTAGTGAAAATATTTATAATAGTAAAGAAAATGTTTGTCTCTTGGGTAGAAATATTCATAACAACAAACAACTGTGACTTTAGTGAAAATACAATAGTAAAAAAAAAACTGTTTGACTCTTGGGTAAAATTATTCATAATAGCATACAATTGTGACTTTTTTAGTATAATTTATGTATAAAAGAAAAAAAAATATATTTCAAGTGGAATTATTTATAAATGCAAAAAAGGAGTTTGTTTCTCGAGAAGAATTATTTAGAAATAAACCTAGAAAATCTGGGATCCACAGTCTTTAAAATTACACAATTACTCACAAACACTTGCCTAGGCATTTTCTGCCAGTGACGTCCAGTATAAAACCTTCCTGACACTCACAACGGTAGCTACGATCAGTGTTTACACAGTAACCATTTTCACAGATGTTTGGATCAATTACACATTCATTGATATCTGAAATATAAAATTGCACCAAACATTTACAGAAATGAAATATTTAAAACATTGCAGAGTGTACTGCTTCACATTAGAAGAACAAGGAGAGTTTAAACAGGATGTTAAGTGACATGATTATATTAATATCTTCAATACTGACTGTTCTGTGTATAAAATCAATCGAAGATTAGAGAGAAATGTCTCTTGAATTCAAAATTTCAGCCAAATTCTATGTTATAGGTATACTCATCTACAGCTGAAAGTTAACAGCCTCCAATTTATTAGTGAGTCACTGGTCATGGTTGTTGTAAACTCAGTGAGTCGTGCTAATGAGCCACTAGTGAATGCTGAATCTTCAAGCAAACCTGCTTGAAGACAAAAACATCATTCATACTCCACGTTTTCTCTCTCTGCAGACATTCATGTTAGAAGCAATTTATCATTTAAAATAAAGAACTAACTGATGAAACAGTAGACAGCTTCCATGATCTTACTCTGTCACAGTACCTCAGACTGAAGTTATCACGTAACTTTAACAGGATGTAATATGATGGAGACATGAAACTCAAACTGAGATAAGTAGTTGTATAAATCTACAAACCCTTCCTTTAACTGGATGTAATATGATGGAGACATGAAACTCAAACTGAGATACGTAGTTGTATCAATCTACAAACCCTTCCTTTAACTGGATGAAATATGATGGAGACATGAAACTCAAACTGAGATATGTAGTTGTATCAATCTACAAACCCTTCCTTTAACTGGATGTAATATGATGGAGACATGAAACTCAAACTGAGATATGTAGTTGTATCAATCTACAAACCCTTCCTTTAACTGGATGTAATATGATGGAGACATGAAACTCAAACTGAGATATGTAGTTGTATCAATCTACAAACCCTTCCTTTAACTGGATGTAATATGATGGAGACATGAAACTCAAACTGAGATATGTAGTTGTATCAATCTACAAACCCTTCCTTTAACTGGATGTAATATGATGGAGACATGAAACTCAAACTGAGATATGTAGTTGTATCAATCTACAAACCCTTCTTTTGACTGGATGTAATATGATGGAGACATGAAACTCAAACTGAGATATGTAGTTGTATCAATCTACAAACCCTTCCTTTAACTGGATGTAATATGATGGAGACATGAAACTCAAACTGAGATATGTAGTTGTATCAATCTACAAACCCTTCTTTTGACTGGATGTAATATGATGGAGACATGAAACTCAAACAGAGTTATGTAGTTGTATCAATCTACAAACCCTTCCTTTGACTGGATGTAATATGATGGAGACATGAAACTCAAACTGAGATATGTAGTTGTATCAATCTACAAACCCTTCTTTTGACTGGATGTAATATGATGGAGACATGAAACTCAAACTGAGATATGTAGTTGTATCAATCTACAAACCCTTCCTTTAACTGGATGTAATATGATAGAGACATGAAACTCAAACTGAGATACGTAGTTGTATCAATCTACAAACCCTTCTTTTCACTGGATGTAATATGATGGAGACATGAAACTCAAACTGAGATATGTAGTTGTATCAATCTACAAACCCTTCTTTTGACTGGATGTAATATGATGGAGACATGAAACTCAAACTGAGATACGTAGTTGTATCAATCTACAAACCCTTCATTTGACTGGATGTAATATGATGGAGACATGAAACTCAAACTGAGATATGTAGTTGTATCAATCTACAAACCCTTCCTTTAACTGGATGTAATATGATGGAGACATGAAACTCAAACTGAGATATGTAGTTGTATCAATCTACAAACCCTTCCTTTAACTGGATGTAATATGATGGAGACATGAAACTCAAACTGAGATATGTAGTTGTATCAATCTACAAACCCTTCCTTTGACTGGATGTAATATGATGGAGACATGAAACTCAAACTGAGATATGTAGTTGTATCAATCTACAAACCCTTCCTTTAACTGGATGTAATATGATGGAGACATGAAACTCAAACTGAGATATGTAGTTGTATCAATCTACAAACCCTTCCTTTAACTGGATGTAATATGATGGAGACATGAAACTCAAACTGAGATATGTAGTTGTATCAATCTACAAACCCTTCCTTTAACTGGATGTAATATGATGGAGACATGAAACTCAAACTGAGATATGTAGTTGTATCAATCTACAAACCCTTCCTTTAACTGGATGTAATATGATGGAGACATGAAACTCAAACTGAGATATGTAGTTGTATCAATCTACAAACCCTTCTTTAACTGGATGTAATATTTGACTGGATGTAATATGATGGAGACATGAAACTCAAACTGAGATATGTAGTTGTATCAATCTACAAACCCTTCCTTTAACTGGATGTAATATGATGGAGACATGAAACTCAAACTGAGATATGTAGTTGTATCAATCTACAAACCCTTCCTTTAACTGGATGTAATATGATGGAGACATGAAACTCAAACTGAGATATGTAGTTGTATCAATCTACAAACCCTTCCTTTAACTGGATGTAATATGATGGAGACATGAAACTCAAACTGAGATATGTAGTTGTATCAATCTACAAACCCTTCCTTTAACTGGATGTAATATGATGGAGACATGAAACTCAAACTGAGATATGTAGTTGTATCAATCTACAAACCCTTCCTTTAACTGGATGTAATATGATGGAGACATGAAACTCAAACTGAGATATGTAGTTGTATCAATCTACAAACCCTTCCTTTAACTGGATGTAATATGATGGAGACATGAAACTCAAACTGAGATATGTAGTTGTATCAATCTACAAACCCTTCCTTTAACTGGATGTAATATGATGGAGACATGAAACTCAAACTGAGATATGTAGTTGTATCAATCTACAAACCCTTCCTTTAACTGGATGTAATATGATGGAGACATGAAACTCAAACTGAGATATGTAGTTGTATCAATCTACAAACCCTTCCTTTGACTGGATGTAATATGATGGAGACATGAAACTCAAACTGAGATATGTAGTTGTATCAATCTACAAACCCTTCCTTTAACTGGATGTAATATGATGGAGACATGAAACTCAAACTGAGATATGTAGTTGTATCAATCTACAAACCCTTCCTTTAACTGGATGTAATATGATGGAGACATGAAACTCAAACTGAGATATGTAGTTGTATCAATCTACAAACCCTTCCTTTAACTGGATGTAATATGATGGAGACATGAAACTCAAACTGAGATATGTAGTTGTATCAATCTACAAACCCTTCCTTTAACTGGATGTAATATGATGGAGACATGAAACTCAAACTGAGATATGTAGTTGTATCAATCTACAAACCCTTCCTTTAACTGGATGTAATATGATGGAGACATGAAACTCAAACTGAGATATGTAGTTGTATCAATCTACAAACCCTTCCTTTAACTGGATGTAATATGATGGAGACATGAAACTCAAACTGAGATATGTAGTTGTATCAATCTACAAACCCTTCCTTTAACTGGATGTAATATGATGGAGACATGAAACTCAAACTGAGATATGTAGTTGTATCAATCTACAAACCCTTCCTTTAACTGGATGTAATATGATGGAGACATGAAACTCAAACTGAGATATGTAGTTGTATCAATCTACAAACCCTTCCTTTAACTGGATGTAATATGATGGAGACATGAAACTCAAACTGAGATATGTAGTTGTATCAATCTACAAACCCTTCCTTTAACTGGATGTAATATGATGGAGACATGAAACTCAAACTGAGATATGTAGTTGTATCAATCTACAAACCCTTCCTTTAACTGGATGTAATATGATGGAGACATGAAACTCAAACTGAGATATGTAGTTGTATCAATCTACAAACCCTTCCTTTAACTGGATGTAATATGATGGAGACATGAAACTCAAACTGAGATATGTAGTTGTATCAATCTACAAACCCTTCCTTTAACTGGATGTAATATGATGGAGACATGAAACTCAAACTGAGATATGTAGTTGTATCAATCTACAAACCCTTCCTTTAACTGGATGTAATATGATGGAGACATGAAACTCAAACTGAGATATGTAGTTGTATCAATCTACAAACCCTTCCTTTAACTGGATGTAATATGATGGAGACATGAAACTCAAACTGAGATATGTAGTTGTATCAATCTACAAACCCTTCCTTTAACTGGATGTAATATGATGGAGACATGAAACTCAAACTGAGATATGTAGTTGTATCAATCTACAAACCCTTCCTTTAACTGGATGTAATATGATGGAGACATGAAACTCAAACTGAGATATGTAGTTGTATCAATCTACAAACCCTTCCTTTAACTGGATGTAATATGATGGAGACATGAAACTCAAACTGAGATATGTAGTTGTATCAATCTACAAACCCTTCCTTTAACTGGATGTAATATGATGGAGACATGAAACTCAAACTGAGATATGTAGTTGTATCAATCTACAAACCCTTCCTTTGACTGGATGTAATATGATGGAGACATGAAACTCAAACTGAGATATGTAGTTGTATCAATCTACAAACCCTTCCTTTAACTGGATGTAATATGATGGAGACATGAAACTCAAACTGAGATATGTAGTTGTATCAATCTACAAACCCTTCCTTTAACTGGATGTAATATGATGGAGACATGAAACTCAAACTGAGATATGTAGTTGTATCAATCTACAAACCCTTCCTTTGACTGGATGTAATATGATGGAGACATGAAACTCAAACTGAGATATGTAGTTGTATCAATCTACAAACCCTTCCTTTAACTGGATGTAATATGATGGAGACATGAAACTCAAACTGAGATATGTAGTTGTATCAATCTACAAACCCTTCCTTTAACTGGATGTAATATGATGGAGACATGAAACTCAAACTGAGATATGTAGTTGTATCAATCTACAAACCCTTCCTTTAACTGGATGTAATATGATGGAGACATGAAACTCAAACTGAGATATGTAGTTGTATCAATCTACAAACCCTTCCTTTAACTGGATGTAATATGATGGAGACATGAAACTCAAACTGAGATATGTAGTTGTATCAATCTACAAACCCTTCCTTTAACTGGATGTAATATGATGGAGACATGAAACTCAAACTGAGATATGTAGTTGTATCAATCTACAAACCCTTCCTTTAACTGGATGTAATATGATGGAGACATGAAACTCAAACTGAGATATGTAGTTGTATCAATCTACAAACCCTTCCTTTAACTGGATGTAATATGATGGAGACATGAAACTCAAACTGAGATATGTAGTTGTATCAATCTACAAACCCTTCCTTTAACTGGATGTAATATGATGGAGACATGAAACTCAAACTGAGATATGTAGTTGTATCAATCTACAAACCCTTCCTTTAACTGGATGTAATATGATGGAGACATGAAACTCAAACTGAGATATGTAGTTGTATCAATCTACAAACCCTTCCTTTAACTGGATGTAATATGATGGAGACATGAAACTCAAACTGAGATATGTAGTTGTATCAATCTACAAACCCTTCCTTTAACTGGATGTAATATGATGGAGACATGAAACTCAAACTGAGATATGTAGTTGTATCAATCTACAAACCCTTCCTTTAACTGGATGTAATATGATGGAGACATGAAACTCAAACTGAGATATGTAGTTGTATCAATCTACAAACCCTTCCTTTAACTGGATGTAATATGATGGAGACATGAAACTCAAACTGAGATATGTAGTTGTATCAATCTACAAACCCTTCCTTTAACTGGATGTAATATGATGGAGACATGAAACTCAAACTGAGATATGTAGTTGTATCAATCTACAAACCCTTCCTTTAACTGGATGTAATATGATGGAGACATGAAACTCAAACTGAGATATGTAGTTGTATCAATCTACAAACCCTTCCTTTAACTGGATGTAATATGATGGAGACATGAAACTCAAACTGAGATATGTAGTTGTATCAATCTACAAACCCTTCCTTTAACTGGATGTAATATGATGGAGACATGAAACTCAAACTGAGATATGTAGTTGTATCAATCTACAAACCCTTCCTTTAACTGGATGTAATATGATGGAGACATGAAACTCAAACTGAGATATGTAGTTGTATCAATCTACAAACCCTTCCTTTAACTGGATGTAATATGATGGAGACATGAAACTCAAACTGAGATATGTAGTTGTATCAATCTACAAACCCTTCCTTTAACTGGATGTAATATGATGGAGACATGAAACTCAAACTGAGATATGTAGTTGTATCAATCTACAAACCCTTCCTTTAACTGGATGTAATATGATGGAGACATGAAACTCAAACTGAGATATGTAGTTGTATCAATCTACAAACCCTTCCTTTAACTGGATGTAATATGATGGAGACATGAAACTCAAACTGAGATATGTAGTTGTATCAATCTACAAACCCTTCCTTTAACTGGATGTAATATGATGGAGACATGAAACTCAAACTGAGATATGTAGTTGTATCAATCTACAAACCCTTCCTTTAACTGGATGTAATATGATGGAGACATGAAACTCAAACTGAGATATGTAGTTGTATCAATCTACAAACCCTTCCTTTAACTGGATGTAATATGATGGAGACATGAAACTCAAACTGAGATATGTAGTTGTATCAATCTACAAACCCTTCCTTTAACTGGATGTAATATGATGGAGACATGAAACTCAAACTGAGATATGTAGTTGTATCAATCTACAAACCCTTCCTTTAACTGGATGTAATATGATGGAGACATGAAACTCAAACTGAGATATGTAGTTGTATCAATCTACAAACCCTTCCTTTAACTGGATGTAATATGATGGAGACATGAAACTCAAACTGAGATATGTAGTTGTATCAATCTACAAACCCTTCCTTTAACTGGATGTAATATGATGGAGACATGAAACTCAAACTGAGATATGTAGTTGTATCAATCTACAAACCCTTCCTTTAACTGGATGTAATATGATGGAGACATGAAACTCAAACTGAGATATGTAGTTGTATCAATCTACAAACCCTTCCTTTAACTGGATGTAATATGATGGAGACATGAAACTCAAACTGAGATATGTAGTTGTATCAATCTACAAACCCTTCCTTTAACTGGATGTAATATGATGGAGACATGAAACTCAAACTGAGATATGTAGTTGTATCAATCTACAAACCCTTCCTTTAACTGGATGTAATATGATGGAGACATGAAACTCAAACTGAGATATGTAGTTGTATCAATCTACAAACCCTTCCTTTAACTGGATGTAATATGATGGAGACATGAAACTCAAACTGAGATATGTAGTTGTATCAATCTACAAACCCTTCCTTTAACTGGATGTAATATGATGGAGACATGAAACTCAAACTGAGATATGTAGTTGTATCAATCTACAAAAACTGGATGTAATATGATGGAGACATGAAACTCAAACTGAGTAGTTGTATCAATCTACAAACCCTTCCTTTAACTGGATGTAATATGATGGAGACATGAAACTCAAACTGAGATATGTAGTTGTATCAATCTACAAACCCTTCCTTTAACTGGATGTAATATGATGGAGACATGAAACTCAAACTGAGATATGTAGTTGTATCAATCTACAAACCCTTCCTTTAACTGGATGTAATATGATGGAGACATGAAACTCAAACTGAGATATGTAGTTGTATCAATCTACAAACCCTTCCTTTAACTGGATGTAATATGATGGAGACATGAAACTCAAACTGAGATATGTAGTTGTATCAATCTACAAACCCTTCCTTTAACTGGATGTAATATGATGGAGACATGAAACTCAAACTGAGATATGTAGTTGTATCAATCTACAAACCCTTCCTTTAACTGGATGTAATATGATGGAGACATGAAACTCAAACTGAGATATGTAGTTGTATCAATCTACAAACCCTTCCTTTAACTGGATGTAATATGATGGAGACATGAAACTCAAACTGAGATATGTAGTTGTATCAATCTACAAACCCTTCCTTTAACTGGATGTAATATGATGGAGACATGAAACTCAAACTGAGATATGTAGTTGTATCAATCTACAAACCCTTCCTTTAACTGGATGTAATATGATGGAGACATGAAACTCAAACTGAGATATGTAGTTGTATCAATCTACAAACCCTTCCTTTAACTGGATGTAATATGATGGAGACATGAAACTCAAACTGAGATATGTAGTTGTATCAATCTACAAACCCTTCTTTTCACTGGATGTAATATGATGGAGACATGAAACTCAAACTGAGATATGTAGTTGTATCAATCTACAAACCCTTCTTTGACTGGATGTAATATGATGGAGACATGAAACTCAAACTGAGATATGTAGTTGTATCAATCTACAAACCCTTCCTTTAACTGGATGTAATATGATGGAGACATGAAACTCAAACTGAGATATGTAGTTGTATCAATCTACAAACCCTTCCTTTAACTGGATGTAATATGATGGAGACATGAAACTCAAACTGAGATATGTAGTTGTATCAATCTACAAACCCTTCCTTTAACTGGATGTAATATGATGGAGACATGAAACTCAAACTGAGATATGTAGTTGTATCAATCTACAAACCCTTCTTTTCACTGGATGTAATATGATGGAGACATGAAACTCAAACTGAGATATGTAGTTGTATCAATCTACAAACCCTTCCTTTAACTGGATGTAATATGATGGAGACATGAAACTCAAACTGAGATATGTAGTTGTATCAATCTACAAACCCTTCCTTTAACTGGATGTAATATGATGGAGACATGAAATTCAAACTGAGATACGTAGTTGTATCAATCTACAAACCATTCCTTTAACTGGATGTAATATGATAAAAACATGAAACTCAAACTGAGATATGTAGTTGTATCAATCTACAAACCCTTCTTTTAACTGGATGTAATATGATGGAGACATGAAACTCAAACTGAGATACGTAGTTGTATCAATCTACAAACCCTTCCTTTAACTGGATGTAATATGATGGAGACATGAAACTCAAACTGAGATATGTAGTTGTATCAATCTACAAACCCTTCCTTTAACTGGATGTAATATGATGGAGACATGAAACTCAAACTGAGATATGTAGTTGTATCAATCTACAAACCCTTCTTTTATCTTAGGTTTACTTAAAATACACCTGTTTTGGCTTCTTCAAACCATGTTATAACTGGAGTTGCTGGTTTGGTTCCATCTAAAATATTCTGCCAGGTCTTCAAACATCATGAAACTTTCTTGTTATTCTTTTCAGCTGCTGTTGAAAGTTGTTACTTTCTTTGGCTTGGGATAAGAGACTATTGTTTGTTTTATAGCAAAGCCATATTTAGTTATCTGCTGTGGAAAACTGAACATAGAATTTTTTGCACTGTAAGTCTTTAAACTTACCACTTGGAACAGCAATAAAAAGCACCTATTTTGCCAGCACATGAAAAATACAGGTAGCGTGCTCACCACTTATGAAATGCTGGGATAGCTGAAGAAATTGAGGGGGAGATGAGCATTTAGCAACACAGCATAATGAGCTAAAATGTCACATAGTAATGGAAACAATATTATTAAGACCAGTAGTTAATGAAGATTACAGAGTAAATCTTGACTAAAACAATAAGAACAACATTAAATTGGTCAAAACTAAAATTCAGTGATAATCCAAAACATTTTGGGAACATTGTATAATCCAACAATCCACCTGAAACCTTGGAAAACAAAGATTTTTCCATACAAGTGTATTATGATTCCTGGTGATCAACTCCAATAATAGACACTGCTTAATATTACATCTACTACACTGTTACATGAACAATTAGAGAAGGTTCATTGTTACTCTTTGTTTCCACCAGATAACAGCAGTACTTGACAATAGTTCTTGCAGCTTTCTATAGTTCTGACATATTTCAATCAAGTCAGAGTGAGAGTAGCCCACTTGTAACATAAGGCTTCACCTGATTAACAGATATAGTTCCCTTTCACAAACAATAAATTTTGAAAAGCAATTCAACATAGTAAATCACCACAGTCCCATGTGATCCAAGTTGTATACATGCTATAGGAATATACCACTCTCCTTGATCGAGCCAATACTCCTTTACTGTCTTACTTAAGTTCTCTTTTGTCTTTCAGACACTTTTCCGATCTGTTGACATCAACTATGTGTGTATCAATTAACACAGACTGAAAATATGCCAAGTATTCTTATGGGGATTTCAGAAGTTGGTGAGATATAGCTTCACAAATTAAAACACTAATTATGTATTCATCCAAGAGATATAGTTTATTATATTTTTCATATTTGATACCAAGGCTCTAACTACCAAAACAACTCTCAAAAACGTTATCAATGAAATTTGAAACATCTGAGATTTTCACTCAAAAAAACTGCTGTTAAAATGATTGATTTAAAATTGTAGCACACAATCAAATGTACTTGCTTTGGAAATATATAAATGTTTTGAAAAATAAGGAGAACTGGAATTTCGGAAATCCAACAAAATGTTTATTTTTAAGCAAAAACTTGTGGGCTTCAGTTAATATTCTCACAGTGTTGATACTGAAGTGACATAAAGTACATAATTATTAGAAA
Source organism: Tachypleus tridentatus (assembly GCF_004210375.1). NCBI lineage: Eukaryota > Metazoa > Arthropoda > Merostomata > Xiphosura > Limulidae > Tachypleus > Tachypleus tridentatus. The sequence continues at coordinate 12,511,652 of NC_134837.1, forward strand.
ACAAAAGATATTGATACTGAAGTGACATATATATAAAGTACATAATTATTAGAAAACAAAAGAAATAGACAAATCAGTTACCGAAAAAAATATCTGAAAATATTTTCATGTAACATTAGTCAGGTAATACTGTGTGCTCCATGACTAATTTAATCACAAATCAAAAAAAAGATAATACTGTATGCTCCATGACTGATTTAATCACAAGTTAAAAGATAATACTGTATGCTCCATGACTGATTTAATCACAAGTTAAAAAACTAACTTACTCCAATTCCAATTATTTTTTCTACAAAAGTGAAAAAAGTAAAAGATCTAAAAATATAAGCCATATTTCTAATGGTATACACAATATGAAACAAAACTATTAATTATAATAAGTTTGTATTTTGAATATACAAACGTTATGTTAATATCTTTCTTTACCAATGTCTACTCCATTGATACTGAAGACTCCCATGCCATTAGGACATAGTGCTTTAAACGCCTCTGAAAAAATAAAAACTAAGAATTACCAAAATATTAGAAACACAAAGAAAGAAACTAAAACCTTTTAGTGAATATAGCTACCAGAAATTAGACAAAACAAACAAACCATATTTATTTTAATTAGCAGTTAAACTAAATACTTTTCTCATGAAATATTATATTATTTTGTTAAATATATATGTCTTAACCGCCAAATCATGATTTGCTTTTTTTTTTTTTTTATCAACAGGATCTAAATGTTGCATCATACTGAGTAATTTAATGTTTGCCTGTTGCAGGGCTATCGTTAGAAAGGAAGTGGCATTCTGAGTAATTTAATGTTTGTCTGTTGCAGAACTGTCGTTAGAAAGGAAGTGGGTCAGGCCTTCAACTGTATTACTGTCCCCATTTTCATTTTCACTTTCCATTCACTAAATTTATGTCATTTTAAAGTTTTTTTCACAATCTTATCTTCTCTAAGTTTATAATTTTAAAGTTCTTGTCACAATCTTACCTTCTCTAAGTTTATAATTTTAAAGTTTTTTTCACAATCTTACCTTCTCTAAGTTTATAATTTTAAAGTTCTAGTCACAATCTTACCTTCTCTAAGTTTATAATTTTAAAGTTCTAGTCACAATCTTACCTTCTCTAAGTTTATAATTTTAAAGTTTTTTCACAATCTTACCTTCTCTAAGTTTATAATTTTAAAGTGTTTCTTTTCCACCTTACCTTCTTCATGTGTTGGACAAAGTTCACACTTGATATAACCCCATGCTACAGAATCTTCCATACAACAACATTCCATTCGGGTTGCATTTATAGGTTTTGGCTTTACACACGTATCATTCTTGAAGTCAGTATAACAGTAACCTTTCCTGATATCTAGGAAAAACAAAGGAATGTAAATATATATAGTTATACAACACTAAATAACTCACCAACTCTCAATGTATGGAAAAGAATGCAACATGAACCAATGCATACAACAAGCTTTACAACATATAAAATTAACAAAAATTGTACCAGTTCTGTAATTATACCCTTTGAAATATAGAATCTTATACAGTTTCTGTATAATCACTGAACATAACTCTAAATAGAAAATAGAAGAAAAATGCAACTAATTTCTTTTAATTTTCTTCCTAATGAGTAATATTATCTTTTTGATTCAAATGCTTAATCAAACATATAATAAAAAAAACAACAACAAACAATTATACCTTTGTGCAACAATACCTTGTTTTACATTATTTGTTTGTATTTTGTCTTTCACTGTCAGTTTTTTTAAGGTAATATTTTTGAAAAATTGTCTTTAGCTTATTTTATATAATGGATATATTTATTAAACTTATGAACTTTTTAAAGAACAGTTTTCAATACATGAAGTTTTATATGGCTATATGATATATTTATACACATAGTTTTTGCCCAGTTAAAAGAAGTAACAAGGAGAGAAGTCACTTGTTCTCACAGAGTATTATTGTGTGTGTGTGTGTGTGTGTCATTAACTTGTTTTGCAACATTTATTCCTCTTATCACTAGTGAATATAAAACTGTTTGTTTGGAAACCAAGCATCACCAAGTTCTTTACATTACAATTTTTATGAAGTTTTGGAATGGTAATATTGCAAACTACTTAACTTATTTACTAGTTTCTACCCCAGTTTGAAGTTGCCATACTTAAGTTATGGCTATGTCTTAACCTTAAAGTTAATCTACACACTACAGAGTATAGTGTTAATAATAATAATAAACATCTTGATAGTTATAACTATTTAGTTACACTATTAACTAATGGTAATATTACTACTAGTAGAAGACATACAAATTTTTAACAGTTTTATGGCATTATTATATTAAACATGATGAGGCTGTATGTTCTAAAATTTTGAATCTAGTTTTAAGTTTGAAATGAAATTTTATCTGCCCAATGCTGAATAATAATACAAGCATTAAAACATTAGTTCAGTAAATTAGATCATAAATAATAGCTTGCATTTGTCTCTTGGCCTAATTTGTGACTTATCTTCTGTAATAATCCTGAATTTCAATTTCAAGCATGCTTTCTTTGTTTATATGTATTTCTACAGTTGTGACATAAAGTTGTTTATAGCCTTATCTTGGAAGAGTAGGCCTGACTGAGAAAAAAAGCAGCTTAACAAAGTCACAGTAGTAGAAAGTTAATAGAAACATTATGTTGCTTGTATCAGGACAAAAATAAAACTGCTTTAGGCTTAGTGTTAATTAAGAAAGCATATCTAAGTCAGCATAAATAACTAGATGAGAATGAAAAAATTAAATATTGGATATATAATTATTTGTACTGGAGAGAATGTAAGTGTATGTTGTGGAACATACAGGAAACCTACATGTATTCTATGTGTATCATATGTTAATGTTACAGAGAAAATATAGTTTAATTACAGAAGTTATGAAGAATGTTCTTTTAAATGGATTTAAAAATGTGATAAAGACAGAAGGATGTCAAACTAATCAGACTGAGTAGGAACATGAATGTTAACATTATGATGGTTTTCTTGTTAGTGAGATTTGCTCACAAGTGAATGATTGAGAAATTTATAATTTATGAAACCCCTATGTACAATATGGTTTGTCCATTGTTAATTATAAGCTAATTAACAATTCACATGTAAGCAAATCTCAACATTCACTTTCAATATGGCAGAAGAATAGTCATGAATAATGTTAATGTCAAACAGTATTTCACAAACAGGATTTTCTACACTAAACTGTTAGGAATCAATCACATTATGATTCACATAACAAAACGTAACGTAACTTAAATAACAAAAATGTAAATTCACTGTATGTTATTGATGAGTGGCTCTTAGCATGACTGAAATGCTCAACAATTAATTTTCATAGTGGGTGGCATAAGTAGCTCTGAGTAAAACCATGAGTGCATCATAATTAATCTTTTTAAAGTCCATGAAATAATTCAAATTGATATAATTAACTTAAACTGGTCTCATCACTGGGGACAGGTACTTTTACTTGTAAACAAATATTACAAAAATTATGCATGTTCTGTAATTACACCCTTTGTAGTGTTTTATTGTACTACATGGTTTAATATCAAGTTATTTTAACAAGATCAGCTCTTTAGTATAAATTTTGTTGTTGTTATATTTTTATTTTATACACATTACTTGGCACAACTAATTATTACATTACATTGTCAAGTCCATTATACATTAATAGGACTGTTTTAACTATTGTGCTCTGCTCTTTATGTTTTCAAAAACCCACACAATATTGTAAACTACCTTTAAACCCACTGTCAAATAAAGCCTGAACACCTAGTTGGTTTCACTATCTACACTGCAAAAGTTCTTTAATGGAAAGTAATCTCTTCAGCAGCCAGACTGGAGTGATTTATTTGTAGAAGTACACATCTTAAAAATAAACAATTATTAAGAAATGTGAAAACTTCATATATAATTTTTTATTTCTACCCAATTATTACTGGATCACTGATTCTATGTGACTGAGAGAAAGTGGAAACTGCTCACAAGTACAATCATATACATGATGTTACTCAACTATGTGGCTTCACCTATGCCTATCACACAACTTAGAAGTCTTTAGTAACATAATCTACTGTTTCTGGTATTTGCTGTGAGGTGCAACATATTAATAAAACTAATATTTCTAACCAAGTTCCTCTAAAATAGAAAAAGTATTTTCTTTGTTGATTTCAAGCTTTATTTTCAATAATCTAAACTCTTTATTTTCTCCACTAATAGAGCATATCATTAGTATTACTAAAGTTTATTACTCTACTGAAAACTAAATATTGTAACATTAGCACCAAATCTCACCAACAAATTCCATGCCTTCATCTGACAGGTTGAAACAATATATTAAGGTTGAATCTTACCAATGTGTTTCATTATATCATCTGACACTTTGAAAAATTCAATATTAAAGTTGAGTCTTACCAGTGCAATCCTTGCCATCATCTGACACTTTGAAACCAATTGGACATATACACAAGTATTCCCCAGGTGTATTTGTGCATGTTCCTCCATGGCAAACATTCTGTATAGTCCGGCATTCATCAATATCTGAATTCATGAGATTTAAAATCAATTGGGCTTATACATCTTATGTATTTTCATTAACTGATTCCTTTGTTAAATTATTTATATTATAAAAAAAATACATCATAATTTTTTACTTAAAGTCCTCATTTTAATTATTTTATTAGTCCTAAGTCATTAAATACAAATTATGCATTCCAAGTAAAAACATAATACAATTTTTGAAACTTCTCTAAAATCAAAAATGAAAAAAACAGTATAAAAAAGAAGTACATTTTTCCTTATTTTTACCAGGATTAGTTTATGCTAATATTTCTTACCTTTTTTTTTTACCTAACTCCCAAATTAAAAATACCTCAAAGGTCTAAAAGTACACAAACCTTGGCAGCTTTTTTTGTCTTGAGTCACAACATAACCATCAGGACAGATACACTGAAATGATCCTTCTGAATTTTGGCATGTCCACTCTGAACAATAATTAAACGTTTCACACTCGTTGACATCTGGGATGATAATAAATAGAACTAATTAGTATACTCTCAAAATAGTTATTAGATTTGAGAAAAAAAACAAAATAATTAATACACAAACAGGTTGTGCCCACAAAAAAACTCTAAGTCTAATATATTTACCACTCAAATTGTATCTATTATGAAATATTAAAAATTATAACATGCAACTTAAACTGCACATACTAAAAACAAAGAGAAAACAAATCAGTTAGCTCGTGTATGTTCCCAAATTCTGCACAGTAAAATATTCAAGTTAAAACAAAACAGGTTAATTTGTCTTCTCTCAAAATGTATCTTCTATAAAATTAAAAAAAGAATGATCTAAGAACCCTCAAACAGTATTATGTACAATAACCAAGAAGAAACGGAATACTTTAATTGTGTCTAAATACTTCTTACAGAATACTTGAGTACATAAAACAAACAGAGAAACCAATTTGTGTACTCTTCAACTTTATAGAATTTTTGTTTTGAAAAGACTGAATCTATAATACATATGGAAATTGGCAGGTTAAAAAAGGAAGATAAGACAAAAAATATTTAACATGTCTCTAACTAGCTATAAAGTTTTTATACTAATTATTCTAACATATTTACTGATGCATGTAAGTGAAAACAAATTTATTTCAAATAATAAAATTAACATTAAAAGAGTGTTGCTTGCTTGTTGCACAACATGCAACTAAAGCTTACTTTGGTGCCAATTCTGCTCGAGATGAATACAACATTGCATTGCTATTTACAGTAAGTTGACTTGAAATTTTTCATCACACAATAAAACTTATCATAATTATCAGAAGTTATAAGGTCTGTTTTTTACAATTAATGTTTGAGTTGAATAACACTAAAATGGTTAGTTCATGTACAGCTTCAAACTGTTCTAATTCTAGCTCAATAAATAAGATATATTACTTTCAAAGGACTCAAAACTGTAAGTGAGGTGTATGAATTTTTTAGCTATAAGGTGGGAAATGTTGTTTATTCAGATAATTTAGTATTATGTTGCAACCATTTAAAAACATGATTTTGACAGTTGTGATCAAAGGATGTCCAGAATGGGGCACAAAACAATTAAACTTGTAAATCTAGATGTTGATGAAGGAGCACAAACTTATAACTATTACCAAACACTAAAATATATAAATGTTGCAATTATCAAACAATACTTGAAAACAATGATATTGAAATTTTTATGCAACTTCAATGCAAAAATTAATACAAGTTTTTTGAAAAAACTGAAATTAAGTACCTTTTTAGAGATTGTAATGTTGAGATGTTAAATTTTGTCATAGTTAGCATAAAATTCCCCTAAATCTAATTATAATTTATTAAGAGCATAGCAAACCAGCCTTGAACTATAAAACTGCAGAACAAACTTTGGTTCTTACTACCAGAAAGAGTCCTTTTCAAGAGTTATCTGAAGATAACAGCAGCCATTATAAAGTAATTAATATCTAGTTGAAAAATATATACATTGATGACTAATTAATACTCAGATAATGAAAACAATTAATATTTAACTGTCAAAAATAAGGTGTAACAAAAAAAACACAATTAGATTTTAATAATTATTATAGCTCACCAATGCAGTTACGTTTGTCTAAACTAAGTTCATAGCCATCTTGACAATTACAAAGCTTCCAATGGTATTAACACAGCGACCATTCAGGCATAGTCCTGGTATGGTGCGGCATTCATCCTTATCTGTTAAAATGGTGTCATTAATTTAACATTATTTCCCTTCTGCTCATTAGAAAGAAATTAAAAAATTTAAATCTCATTTATTTGAAGACACAGAATTAATCTGATCTCTTTATATTAATTTACAGTTGATCCATGGTGTGTAATAATTAAATAACCATCATTCTATAAATATAAATCATTTCTGTTTGAAGAACACTAATACCATCATTCTATAAATATAAATCATTTCTGTATGAAGAACACTAATACCATCATTCTATAAATATAAATCATTTCTGTTTGAAGAACACTAATACCATCATTCTATAAATATAAATCATTTCTGTATGAAGAACACTAATACCATCATTCTATAAATATAAATCATTTCTGTATGAAGAACACTAATACCATCATTCTATAAATATAAATCATTTCTGTTTGAAGAACACTAATACCATCATTCTATAAATATAAATCATTTCTGTTTGAAGAACACTAATACCATCATTCTATAAATATAAATCATTTCTGTATGAAGAACACTAATACCATCATTCTATAAATATAAATCATTTCTGTATGAAGAACACTAACACCATCATTCTATAAATATAAATCATTTCTGTTTGAAGAACACTAATACCATCATTCTATAAATATAAATCATTTCTGTATGAAGAACACTAATACCATCATTCTATAAATATAAATCATTTCTGTATGAAGAGCACTAACACCATCATTCTATAAATATAAATCATTTCTGTATGAAGAACACTAACACCATCATTCTATAAATATAAATCATTTCTGCATGAAGAACACTGATACCATCATTCTATAAATATAAATCATTTCTGCATGAAGAACACTAATACCATCATTCTATAAATATAAATCATTTCTGCATGAAGAACACTAATACCATCATTCTATAAATATAAATCATTTCTGCATGAAGAACACTAATACCATCATTCTATAAATATAAATCATTTCTGCATGAAGAACACTAATACCATCATTCTATAAATATAAATCATTTCTGCATGAAGAACACTAATACCATCATTCTATAAATATAAATCATTTCTGCATGAAGAACACTAATACCATCATTCTATAAATATAAATCATTTCTGCATGAAGAACACTAATACCATCATTCTATAAATATAAATCATTTCTGCATGAAGAACACTAATACCATCATTCTATAAATATAAATCATTTCTGCATGAAGAACACTAATACCATCATTCTATAAATATAAATCATTTCTGCATGAAGAACACTAATACCATCATTCTATAAATATAAATCATTTCTGCATGAAGAACACTAATACCATCATTCTATAAATATAAATCATTTCTGCATGAAGAACACTAATACCATCATTCTATAAATATAAATCATTTCTGTATGAAGAACACTAATACCATCATTCTATAAATATAAATCATTTCTGTATGAAGAACACTAATACCATCATTCTATAAATATAAATCATTTCTGTTTGAAGAACACTAATACCATCATTCTATAAATATAAATCATTTCTGTATGAAGAACACTAATACCATCATTCTATAAATATAAATCATTTCTGTATGAAGAACACTAACACCATCATTCTATAAATATAAATCATTTCTGTTTGAAGAACACTAATACCATCATTCTATAAATATAAATCATTTCTGTATGAAGAACACTAATACCATCATTCTATAAATATAAATCATTTCTGTATGAAGAACACTAATACCATCATTCTATAAATATAAATCATTTCTGTATGAAGAACACTGATACCATCATTCTATAAATATAAATCATTTCTGCATGAAGAACACTAATACCATCATTCTATAAATATAAATCATTTCCGCATGAAGAACACTAATACCATCATTCTATAAATATAAATCATTTCTGCATGAAGAACACTAATACCATCATTCTATAAATATAAATCATTTCTGCATGAAGAACACTAATACCATCATTCTATAAATATAAATCATTTCTGTATGAAGAACACTAATACCATCATCCTATAAATATAAATCATTTCTGCATGAAAAACACTAATACCATCATTCTATAAATATAAATCATTTCTGTATGAAGAACACTAATACCATCATCCTATAAATATAAATCACTTCTGCATGAAGAACACTAATACCATCATTCTATAAATATAAATCATTTCTGTATGAAGAACACTAATACCATCATTCTATAAATATAAATCATTTCTGTATGAAGAACACTAATATAGATTTACTCGTATAAGCAGTTGCTTTTCGGAGTGAAAACAAAATACTGTATCTCGCTTAATAACTTACCCACACAATCACCCTCTGGTGTTATGAAAAATCCAGAGTTACAAGTGCATTGGTAAGATCCTGGTGTGTTCTCACAAGTTCCATTAAGACATATTCCAGGTCTTCGAGTGCATTCATCAATATCTACAGTCACAGAAGTTAGTGATACATCAGCATTTATGGACATTTTAAAACAAACAATTTCTAATCGTTTTCTAACATATAATAAATTCAGAATTTTTTTAACTATAATATCAAATAAGCCCTTGTATGTTTAAAATACAAGTTAATATTAAATAATAAAAAAAACACTTACCTAAACAGTCTCTCCTATCTTGTGACAGGTAATAACCTTCATTACAAGTACACTGGAAACTTCCCTGAAGGTTTGTACACCGTCCATGTTGACATATGTCTACACATTCATTCAAATCTGGATTGAGAACATAATACTCTCAGTTTAAAAATAGTAGTTTTGAAAACTCGAATATCTTGTCCACTAAAAAGTTTATTCTAACTGACACTAAAGGTTTGTTCCAGTGTCATGAGACTGACTGACCTTCAAACTATGCACAATTTACTATTGATAAAAAACAAACAAAATACAGTATTGTTTTAAACACAATGTCTGATTTGCAGAAAATCTGATTTGATTTGGGGCTAGAACCACAGGCATTATCCACTGTGGCTTTAATGTAAAAACTAGAACTAACAAATGCATCTTTACTAAAATCTTTTAATGCTTATTTTATATTAAATTCGTCATTGTTTTACAGTACTGTTAATAACAATTAATGTACTTAGTAATAATGAAGTTACATATACCATTCTGATAGTTTTTTTATAATATGCAAGCTATACATAGACACACACATGTAAACCTTATGATAGTAATATAGCATTACCAGTGTTTAAACACAACATTAATGAAACTACACTGTAATGTTTATTAAGAACTAAATACAACACTAACAAATCTACAAACTAATGTTTATTAAGAATTAAATGCAACACTAACAAATCTACAAACTAATGTTTATTAAGAATTAAATACAACACTAACAAAACTACAAACTGTAATGTTTATTAAGAATTAAATACAACACTAAAGAAAACTACAAACTGTAATGTTTATTAAGAACTAAATACGACACTAAAGAAACTACAAACCATAATGTTTATTAAGAACTAAATATGACACTAACAAAACTACAAACTGTAATGTTTATTAAGAATTAAATACAACACTAACAAATCTACAAACTGTAATGTTTATTAAGAATTAAATACAACACTAACAAATCTACAAACTGTAATGTTTATTAAGAATTAAATACAACACTAACAAATCTACAAACGTTAATGTTTATTAAGAATTAAATACAACACTAACAAATCTACAAACTGTAATGTTTATTAAGAACTAAATACGACACTAACAAATCTACAAACTGTAATGTTTATTAAGAACTAAATACGACACTAAAAAAACTACAAACCGTAATGTTTATTAAGAACTAAATACGACACTAAAAAAACTACAAACCGTAATGTTTATTAAGAATTAAATATGACACTAACAAAACTATAAACTGTAACATTTATTAAGAATTAAATACAACACTAAAAAGCTACAAACTGTAATGTTTATTAAGAACTAAATACTACACTAACAAAACTATAAACTGTAATGTTTATTAAGAATTAAATACTACACTAACAAAACTATAAACTGTAATGTTTATTAAGAATTAAATACAACACTAACAAATCTACAAACTGTAATGTTTATTAAGAATTAAATACAACACTAACAAATCTACAAACTGTAATGTTTATTAAGAATTAAATACAACACTAAAAAATTACAAACTGTAATGTTTATTAAGAATTAAATACTACACTAACAAAACTATAAACTGTAACATTTATTAAGAATTAAATACAACACTAAAAAGCTACAAACTGTAATGTTTATTAAGAACTAAATACTACACTAACAAAACTACAAACTGTAATGTTTATTAAGAACTAAATACTACACTAACAAAACTATAAACTGTAATGTTTATTAAGAATTAAATACAACACTAACAAATCTACAAACTGTAATGTTTATTAAGAATTAAATACAACACTAAAAAATTACAAACTGTAATGTTTATTAAGAATTAAATACAACACTAACAAATCTACAAACTGTAATGTTTATTAAGAATTAAATACAACACTAACAAATCTACAAACTGTAATGTTTATTAAGAATTAAATACAACACTAACAAATCTACAAACTGTAACATTTATTACTCCATCAACACATTAAACAGGTCACAAGAACAGCTCCAGAGTGGTAAGTGAATTTTTTTATGCTGCAAATTCTAACAAAAAAAAAAATGTATAATGCCAAATTGTAAACTTTACTTAGTTCTATAACAAATATATAAGCACTTCAAATAATACTAGAAATATTCCACGAACAGTGTGATGTGTTAGGAAAAAACAACAAATTTAACATAAAGAATATTCAAAGCTAGGTATAAGAATGCAAAAAAACCTACACTCCAGTTGTTCTATACAAGAGATGAGATGTTTACACTATCACAAAAATCTTTAGAATGATAATGTTATGTTTATTACATGAATACATTTAATAATTGGATTTTATGTTCAGTAATATTCACCTGAATAATGTTTTACTTTACTGTAATTCTGTAGCCATAAGAATAAAAAGTATCAAACAACAAATGTTGTGACTTAATATAATGTCACCCATTAATACAGGTATATTTGTTTATAACAAAGCCACAATGAGCTATCTACTGTGTCCAATGGGGAAACTGAACCCCAGATTTTAGCAGTGTGTGTAAATTTATTGTTGTTCCACAGGGGAAGATCACATTAAAAGATAAAATATTAGGCCTTACCTCCCAACTTATTTTCCCAAATACATTTTTTTTTCCTTTTGTCAAATTTAATCACATATTAACAAATTAATGAAGCTAATTGCATATTAGAAGAAAAAACACCTTGTATTAATTTACATTTAAGAGTAACATAACTAAAATGTCACATTTGGCTAACAGAAACATAGAAATATCATTTACTTACCTGTACAGTTTCTACGGTTTGCTGACAGCTGATACCCTTCAGGACAATAACATTCAAAACTACCTGGTGTGTTAACACAATGAGACAGTCCCTGGCAAATACCTTGTCTTTCTGCACACTCGTTTATGTCTGCACCAGCCATTCAGTATAAATGTTTAGAGAATTCAAACTACTATTATCATAAAATATTATCTAGACAAGAGTTACTCATGTCCAAAATTAATTGGAGAATCACAAAGTGCAGTCTTAATAGTGCATATTTTTATTTAAAACCTTCATTCTTTCCTGTACAGTAATGGTTTGGAAAATAACAATGTCAGAAAAACAAATAGGTTCAAGACATCTTAATATAAAAGAAAAAAAACCCTATAACTCAAGACCTCTCCATAGGTAGACCTTTCAGGTTCACATTTGGAAAATACTTGGAGTACAGGGCTTTTATCATTTTATCTAAGAAAATACAAGTTATTTATCCATGATCATAACATATGCATTAACTTAAATCACTAATATGGTTTTACTATAGATTCTTTAGTAATCTGATCTTATACTGTTATTTATTATAACTGTTTTCACACTGAAATATCCAATCATACAAAAGTCACAACAAGTTTTAAAAACAAATACTTCATATAATAAAGACTACTGATGAGTCTTCTATACATGTCATCCTTGTAACTGAATAACTCTAAGATCCATTCACTAAACTGTTATCTTCAAAAAAAGGTAGCAAAAACATTAATACATCAGTTATTACTTTAAAAGATTAACAAGGAAACTATTCTACTACTATTGCTCTAGTATCATTCATTAAGGTATATGGTTTTGAAGCTTTTAAAATGCTCCTTTTTGGCCGTTTGATAATTTCAAAAGATAACAATAAAATTAAACTAATATTAACTAAAAACCTATCAAGTACAAATTCTAATTTGGAATACATTTATTAAAAAACTGCTAAATACCTTCACACTTGATCATACGTTCATCGTATCTGTATCCTTCGTAGCACTGGCAGACGAAGCTCCCCATAGTGTTAATACAACGTCCATTTTCACACATTATGGCTTTGCATTCATCCATATCTACAGAAAGGAATATTTCTGATAGCACCTTTATCATTACAACAAAATATTTAAAAGTACAAGATCTAAAACTGCTGACACAATTAAGCATTATGTTTTTTTCTCGATACATCTCTAAAGCAGGAAAATAACACTGCACAACAAAGTTTTTGTTTCTTGAACACTGTTGAGTGTTCCTTACAGATTTTTGGCTGCTGATCATGAAAATCACATCCAAATTTGCCCATCATGTACCATTTCATCAAAATCTTGGTTTCACTAGGACATTGTTACAATGGAAAAATGATATCAGGGCAACTGGAATCCGTCAATGCTTGCTGACTACTGTTGGACATTGCAACGTGATGCATCGGACATTGAATACAAACAAAGATCAGGAGCAAAACACTTTTAATTATGTTAAACTTAATAGTGTTTTAGAAATATAAATGCAATTGAATATGTTATTGCCAGTAAACAGTTAACTATTTCTCAGAGTTCCTACGTGATGAAGCAGAACCAAAACTATATTTATGCATACCCACCAGGTACCTGTCACAGTCAGCATAAACTTTTCAGGAAGCAAAATGTTTCAAAAGAATTGTTGTGCAGTGTAATTTAAGGTTAAGAAACTAGTAACCTGTGGAAATTTGGAATACATGTAATGAATATTTGAACCCATATTACATATGAAATAATTTTTATGGGATTTAATAATCAATTTTTCACACTGTGAACAAAACTAAAAATCAATGGAGAAGTTACCTGCAGGCTTTGTCCGGGGATCCTCACACAACTTCATGTATGCCTCTGTAAAATAATCAGAAAATATTGAAAGTACAACACAAAAGATACTTTATGTGAATAGCTAAATACTGAATAAAATACATACTTTTAGCTTATTATGAAAAATCAAGGGCTATTTAGCACATTTCAAAATATGTAACAAAATCAAAAAGTAATACATTAATCTTACTTAAAACAAGAAAAATGTAAAAAAATTCAAATAGAAAACGTCTAATTATCTCTTCTCTAAGAAACACCAAAACCTGACTTTGTTACAAATAAAGAACCAAGAAAGAATGCAATAAAAAAGGTACCATTATAATCATTTCTAAAACAGCATGAATAACCCATTATAATTAATATCAGAATAAGCATCGGTTACTCTGATAACATTTGAAGTATATTTCATACACAGTCAATATTAAACTGATGTGAATTAAATAATGAAATGAAATATTTTAGTTGTGAATGAATGTTGATCTTAGTAAGTCTAGAAGTTAATTACATTTGGTCTAAGGAGTTTAAAAAAAAAACTCTGAAAAATGACTAGTCATTACCTGTGCCATTTCTGGGACATGGTTCACACAGGTCTCCCCAAGCACGTCCAACAGAACAACAGCACGTCATCTTCGTCTGATTTACCATGAGGGGATGTAGACATACAAACTGATTTGTGTTTGGGTCTCTGTAGTATCTTCTGAAACATGAAGAGGTTCTAACATCTGTAGGAAAAATCAACAGATGTTAAATGAATCTGATGGATTATTAGTACTAAGACTTATGAAATAAGCAACAAGAACTGAAAGTGACAAATATATAAAAAGTTAATGTAGAGAAGATGTGTAAAAATTTAAACATTATGAAGCTGCTGCATTACAAAATACGTTACAGTCAGTAACAATACGTCCTGCTTTATTTTTTTATACTAGCAGTGTCTGGCATAAATCCTCAAAGAATTATCTTTTAGTGAATTGGTTTTTGTTTTCTCTAAGTTTCATATTTCATTTATTTAACACTTTTCCCACAAATATAAGATCAGATAAATCTTTTGGCAATAAGCAACTAAAGTTCTTCAAATAGTACAACTAGTAATGAAAGGACATAAATTGTATTTCATGGTAACATCAAGTTACATTATTAGAACTTATGAAATGATACTTACCATACCAAAGTGACTTTCATAATAATCTTTTGTAACTACTAAACATACAAGTTAATGGACAAGATGTTAGCTCTCTTGTATCTGATTGGACAATGCACTAATGGCTAGGCAGTATTATGTGGTAACATGCACTGAAACATTATACTAATACATTACACTCTGCAAAATCCCTGGAAACACGTATAAATAGTGTGTCAGTCTGAGTTCTTTCAGTGACTGGAAAATTAGCAATTCATGTAAACAATAACTAACATATATATGTTCACTTTCTTGACTGATTAGCCATGAAATTATAGAACTACAAGTAATTTGATTTGTACATTAATTAAAGTACCATCAGCAAGTAAGTTTCTGTTGAAACGAAAATGTTATTTATTTAATTAGGCCTACAACTAGGTAAAAGTGATAGTAACGTGCAACAAATGTTGAGGAAGAAATAGTGGTATTTTATCATTAAGAGGAATGTATATTGCATTAGTTTCAACAAACAATTAAAACACAGAAAGTATGGTCCTACCGATACATGTTGGTCTTCCTATTAGTAAAATATCAAAGCCAGGAGGACATAAACAGGTGTAGCTTCCAATGTTATTGATACATGTGCCTGCTCCACAGATGTCTGGCTGAGTTTTACATTCATCTATATCTGTAAGAGAAAGAAATGTATTTCCTCAAATCATGAAAGAGTATTTCTTGAAATTATGTCTTTTGAATTTATTTTATATACCTTTACATAAGTACAAGTATGTGACATTATACAACAAAAACCAAGGTCCTCAATATTTCTAGGGACAGTTTTTATGTGATCCAATTTATTACATTACATTTTAGTCATAACAGTTAAAAAACAAGTAAGAAAACAACAAATAAACATAAGTGATTCTGGAAGACTAGCCTTCCTTCACAAATTAAAGACTTCCCTTGCATCACATTTAAATTGTGCTTTATGTGTAGCAAGTAAAGACAGCCTTAGAACATTTTAATAAACAATGATTCGTTTTCTCAAATACTTCACTCTATCACTAATAAACTAGTAAAATAAACTGCCTGTAAAAATATGACTAATAACTTAGTCCTTTATTATTCATATGAATAGAGTAACAATAGTCATGAACATAATACTGAAATATAACAATTATTTTATATATTTAAAAACTCAAGAAACAGCTTTATCAATTATGTACAAACTGACTAACTAAACAAACTGATTAATGAATCCGTTTCTGGTTATATAAATACATTAACTGACAACCAAATGATCTAACAAATATATATATATATATATATATATATATATACTAACTTACAAACTGATCACTTACTGGTTATATAAATACATAAACATAGTCATTTAATAAAGACACTAATATACTAACTAAAAAATTCTAAATCACATCAAACTTATAGTAGAAATTTAGGTTTTAATATCTTTTAAGCCTCAAATAAAGATTTTGGAACCTGAAAGACAACCTGGGATAGTCAGAAGCTTAAGATTCCCTTAATCCAATGCAGTAAAAAGGTAAATGTCAGATTTTGACACAAACACCAGGTTTATATTAATTTTGGCATGTAGAGTAGATTGTTGAGAGACAAAGAAGATGTTACCTAGTATGCAGGATGATATACGTACAGACTGTTATTCTGCATTTGGAGTGGAACACATACATTTGTTTTTCTATGTGGTCATGAAATCAATTTGAGAGAGCAGTCAACAAGGACTGGAGTAGGGACATGCTGACTGAGTGAGTGCAATTCTGTTTAAATATTTTGTTGAGAAATTAACTGATTAAAATATATATATATATATATATATATTCCTATTCCCTTGATGCATGGAGAAACTTAAGTGTCTGGAGAAAAACTGGTTATATAAATATATAAACTAGACATTTAATAAACACACAAATACATTAACTGATAAATGGTCACTTACTCCTTATATAAATACATAAACCTAATCATTTAAGAAACACGAATATATTAACTGACCAATCAGAGTGTTTTATTCATCTTTGTAACAGAAAACCATCTGAGAATAATTTATTTTACACTATCTATGCAATAAAAATTGGGAGGCATTAAAATATAGTGGGTTAAAGGTAGGAAAAAATATATATGTGGATATAAGAAGGAAAATTATATAGTCCCATGTGGATCATACAAGAGGTGAATCTGGATAACTTACAAAATGATGCCATCAAGTTAATTTAATTCAATCTGGAGATAACTTGTGAGCAAAAAGGGTCACTGTGAATAACTAATTTATTAGCCACTTACAAAATTAATGAATATACTGATAAACAATATAATTAACTTAAAAATGTATGAATATATTGACCATTCTAGTCACAAGATACCCAAATATACCAAACTCATTTACACACAATGTGAATAAATACATTGAAGTAATCTGAAATTACAGCTGAAAATATTAACATTGTGCAACTTTTAGTCCTTACTTTTTATAACAGTGTTAAACTTATACTGGTCATTTAGCTATAGTTAATCAGAAAATAAACTGGCAAAAGTTAAAGACAATACAAATTAAACTCACTTCAATAAAAGTAAATAAGCTAAATGATAATTTATTAAGAGAAGATAAAAAATAAAATGAAAACATTTGTTGCCCATTCACACAAACAGTCACCATGCTTATTATATAAATACACGAAACAAGAAACATATTCTAACATTAACTGTATGAATACATTTACAACAAACCAACCATGTGAATAATTTAACTAACAATATACTCATAAATTACCTGAAAACACATACTTAGAAATTTGTCACTTACCAACTGTACACATACCCTAGCCAACAATGTCAATACTTAAAAATTATAAAGTACCATTTGTTAACTTACACATGTACCAACTAGAGACTTACACCAAAAGTTACTTACCAATACAACTTCTGTGACTTTCATCAAGTTCATATCCATCTAAACAAATACACATAAAACTGCCGAAGGTGTTGGAACATCTACCATTGACACAAACGTCTGGAAAGTCCTCACATTCATTGATATCTAACAAAAATATTCAAATTTCCACATTCTACTTTATTGTTCAAAATACTTTTCCTATAACTTATACAAAACATTAAAATATCAAAAACATACTAAACTGGATATTCTGTGTTTTGCTAAAACTTCTTAATATAACTTAGTTTCAATTACTCAAAATATGTAAATATGGATATCTTATGTTACTGCTAAACCATGTGAATATAACACAGAAGAAACTGTCAGTTACCTAAATTATACAAATATGAATATCTTATGTCACTGCTTTAAGTAATAAAGCATGTATTTATACATGACAAAGATTTTACTAGAAATCCTTTTTGTGCACCTGAAAGAAAAATAGTTGGTCAAAAATCTGATAATTTAGTTTCATTTTAAGTGGAATAAAATGTATAAGTGAAGAAATATGATGAGTTACAGATAATATTTACCTTCCATAATTACTGTTAAGGTATTTGGTCGAAATCCTGGTCCAGCAGGACAAATATCATGGTACTCAGCTGTGGAAGTAGTAAAGTTGAATAATAAAATCTTTCATACCACAACAAAACACACACAAGTTATTTGTTAATTTTAATTAATTCCAAAACACTTCTGACAATTTTACAGATCTTTTTGGAAAACTTAAATACAGATGAAAAACCTTCTAATACATGATCAGAAACTAGTGTTTTTAACGTACCTCGAAACAAACAAAACCCAGATCGAAATTACCTTCTCATTTAGAACACACTTCTCACATACACTTCTCTTTACTTCAGTTACAACAAATCTCATCAAGAAACTTGAGTCTACTCCTTATCTGGTTAACCAAACTGTTGACCTACTGATATGTACAGAAACTTGAGTCTACTCCTTATCTGGTTAACCAAACTGTTGACCTGCTAATATGTACAGAAACTTGAGTCTACTCCTTATCTGGTTAACCAAACTGTTGACCTCCTGCTAATATGTACAGAAACATGAGTGTACTCCTTATCTGGTTAACCAAACTGTTGACCTCCTGCTAATATGTACAGAAACATGAGTGTACTCCTTATCTGGTTAACCAAACTGTTGACCTGCTAATATGTACAGAAACTTGAGTCTACTCCTTATCTGGTTAACCAACCTGTTGACCTCCTGCTGATATGTACAGAAACATGAGTGTACTCCTTATCTGATTAACCAAACTGTTCACCTACTAATATGTTCAGAAACATGAGTCTACTCCTCATCTGGTTAACCAAATTGTTGACCTTGTGCATATATGTACAGAAACTTGAGTCTACTCCTTATCTGGTTAACCAAATTGTTGACCTTGTGCATATATGTACAGAAACTTGAGTCTACTCCTTATCTGGTTAACCAAATTGTTGACCTTGTGCATATATGTACAGAAACTTTAGTCTACTCCTTATCTGGTTAACCAAATTGTTGACCTTGTGCATATATGTACAGAAACTTTAGTCTGCTCCTTATCTGGTTAACCAAACTGTCGACCTCCTGCTGATATGTTCAGAAACTTTAGTCTACTCCTTATCTGGTTAACCAAACTGTTAACCTGCTGATATGTACAGAAACTTGAGTCTACTCCTTATCTGGTTAACCAAACTGTTAACCTACTGATATGTAGAGAAACTTGAGTCTACTCCTCATCTGGTTAACCAAACTGTCGACCTCCTGCTGATATGTTCAGAAACTTGAGTCTACTCCTTATCTGGTTAACCAAACTGTTAACCTGCTGATATGTACAGAAACTTGAGTCTACTCCTCATATGGTTAACCAAACTGTTAACCTGCTGATATGTACAGAAACTTGAGTCTACTCCTTATCTGGTTAACCAAACTGTTAACCTGCTGATATGTACAGAAACTTGAGTCTACTCCTCATATGGTTAACCAAACTGTCGACCTCCTGCTGATATGTTCAGAAACTTTAGTCTACTCCTTATCTGATTAACCAAACTGTTGACCTGCTAATATGTACAGAAACTTGAGTCTACTCCTTATCTGGTTAACCAAACTGTCGACCTCCTGCTGATATGTTCAGAAACTTTAGTCTACTCCTTATCTGGTTAACCAAACTGTTGACCTGCTAATATGTACAGAAACTTGAGTCTACTCCTTATCTGGTTAACCAAACTGTTGACCTCCTGCTGATATGTACAGAAACATGAGTCTACTCCTTATCTGGTTAACCAAACTGTTGACCTGCTAATATGTACAGAAACTTGAGTCTACTCCTTATCTGGTTAACAAAACTGTTGACCTGCTAATATGTACAGAAACTTGAGTCTACTCCTTATCTGGTTAACAAAACTGTTAACCTCCTGCTGATATGAACAGAAACTTGAGTCTACTCCTTATCTGGTTAACCAAACTGTTGACCTCCTGCTAATATGTACAGAAACTTGAGTCTACTCCTTATCTGGTTAACCAAACTGTTGACCTCCTGCTAATATGTACAGAAACTTGAGTCTACTCCTTATCTGGTTAACCAAACTGTTGACCTCCTGCTAATATGTACAGAAACTTGAGTCTACTCCTTATCTGGTTAACCAAACTGTTGACCTCCTGCTAATATGTACAGAAACTTGAGTCTACTCCTTATCTGGTTAACCAAACTGTTGACCTCATGCTAATATGTACAGAAACTTGAGTCTACTCCTTATCTGGTTAACCAAACTGTTAACCTGCTGATATGTACAGAAACTTGAGTCTACTCCTCATCTGGTTAACCAAACTGTTAACCTACTGATATGTACAGAAACTTGAGTCTACTCCTTATCTGGTTAACCAAACTGTTAACCTGCTGATATGTACAGAAACTTGAGTCTACTCCTCATCTGGTTAACCAAACTGTCGACCTCCTGCTGATATGTTCAGAAACTTTAGTCTACTCCTTATCTGGTTAACCAAACTGTTAACCTGCTGATATGTACAGAAACTTGAGTCTACTCCTTATCTGGTTAACCAAACTGTTAACCTACTGATATGTACAGAAACTTGAGTCTACTCCTCATCTGGTTAACCAAACTGTCGACCTCCTGCTGATATGTTCAGAAACATGAGTCTACTACTTATCTGGTTAACCAAACTGTTAACCTACTGATATGTACAGAAACTTGAGTCTACTCCTCATCTGGTTAACCAAACTGTCGACCTCCTGCTGATATGTTCAGAAACTTTAGTCTACTCCTTATCTGGTTAACCAAACTGTTAACCTGCTGATATGTACAGAAACTTGAGTCTACTCCTTATCTGGTTAACCAACCTGTTGACCTCCTGCTGATATGTACAGAAACATGAGTGTACTCCTTATCTGATTAACCAAACTGTTCACCTACTAATATGTACAGAAACATGAGTCTACTCCTCATCTGGTTAACCAAATTGTTGACCTTGTGCATATATGTACAGAAACTTGAGTCTACTCCTTATCTGGTTAACCAAATTGTTGACCTTGTGCATATATGTACAGAAACTTGAGTCTACTCCTTATCTGGTTAACCAAATTGTTGACCTTGTGCATATATGTACAGAAACTTTAGTCTACTCCTTATCTGGTTAACCAAATTGTTGACCTTGTGCATATATGTACAGAAACTTTAGTCTGCTCCTTATCTGGTTAACCAAACTGTCGACCTCCTGCTGATATGTTCAGAAACTTTAGTCTACTCCTTATCTGGTTAACCAAACTGTTAACCTGCTGATATGTACAGAAACTTGAGTCTACTCCTTATCTGGTTAACCAAACTGTTAACCTACTGATATGTAGAGAAACTTGAGTCTACTCCTCATCTGGTTAACCAAACTGTCGACCTCCTGCTGATATGTTCAGAAACTTGAGTCTACTCCTTATCTGGTTAACCAAACTGTTGACCTGCTAATATGTACAGAAACTTGAGTCTACTCCTTATCTGGTTAACCAAACTGTTGACCTCCTGCTGATATGTACAGAAACATGAGTCTACTCCTTATCTGGTTAACCAAACTGTTGACCTGCTAATATGTACAGAAACTTGAGTCTACTCCTTATCTGGTTAACAAAACTGTTGACCTGCTAATATGTACAGAAACTTGAGTCTACTCCTTATCTGGTTAACAAAACTGTTGACCTGCTAATATGTACAGAAACTTGAGTCTACTCCTTATCTGGTTAACAAAACTGTTAACCTCCTGCTGATATGAACAGAAACTTGAGTCTACTCCTTATCTGGTTAACCAAACTGTTGACCTCCTGCTAATATGTACAGAAACTTGAGTCTACTCCTTATCTGGTTAACCAAACTGTTGACCTCCTGCTAATATGTACAGAAACTTGAGTCTACTCCTTATCTGGTTAACCAAACTGTTGACCTCCTGCTAATATGTACAGAAACTTGAGTCTACTCCTTATCTGGTTAACCAAACTGTTGACCTCCTGCTAATATGTACAGAAACTTGAGTCTACTCCTTATCTGGTTAACCAAACTGTTGACCTCCTGCTAATATGTACAGAAACTTGAGTCTACTCCTTATCTGGTTAACCAAACTGTTAACCTGCTGATATGTACAGAAACTTGAGTCTACTCCTCATCTGGTTAACCAAACTGTTAACCTACTGATATGTACAGAAACTTGAGTCTACTCCTTATCTGGTTAACCAAACTGTTAACCTGCTGATATGTACAGAAACTTGAGTCTACTCCTCATCTGGTTAACCAAACTGTCGACCTCCTGCTGATATGTTCAGAAACTTTAGTCTACTCCTTATCTGGTTAACCAAACTGTTAACCTGCTGATATGTACAGAAACTTGAGTCTACTCCTTATCTGGTTAACCAAACTGTTAACCTACTGATATGTACAGAAACTTGAGTCTACTCCTCATCTGGTTAACCAAACTGTCGACCTCCTGCTGATATGTTCAGAAACATGAGTCTACTACTTATCTGGTTAACCAAACTGTTAACCTACTGATATGTACAGAAACTTGAGTCTACTCCTCATCTGGTTAACCAAACTGTCGACCTCCTGCTGATATGTTCAGAAACTTTAGTCTACTCCTTATCTGGTTAACCAAACTGTTAACCTGCTGATATGTACAGAAACTTGAGTCTACTCCTTATCTGGTTAACCAACCTGTTGACCTCCTGCTGATATGTACAGAAACATGAGTGTACTCCTTATCTGATTAACCAAACTGTTCACCTACTAATATGTACAGAAACATGAGTCTACTCCTCATCTGGTTAACCAAATTGTTGACCTTGTGCATATATGTACAGAAACTTGAGTCTACTCCTTATCTGGTTAACCAAATTGTTGACCTTGTGCATATATGTACAGAAACTTGAGTCTACTCCTTATCTGGTTAACCAAATTGTTGACCTTGTGCATATATGTACAGAAACTTTAGTCTACTCCTTATCTGGTTAACCAAACTGTTAACCTACTGATATGTAGAGAAACTTGAGTCTACTCCTCATCTGGTTAACCAAACTGTCGACCTCCTGCTGATATGTTCAGAAACTTGAGTCTACTCCTTATCTGGTTAACCAAACTGTTAACCTGCTGATATGTACAGAAACTTGAGTCTACTCCTCATATGGTTAACCAAACTGTCGACCTCCTGCTGATATGTTCAGAAACTTTAGTCTACTCCTTATCTGATTAACCAAACTGTTGACCTGCTAATATGTACAGAAACTTGAGTCTACTCCTTATCTGGTTAACCAAACTGTCGACCTCCTGCTGATATGTTCAGAAACTTGAGTCTACTCCTTATCTGGTTAACCAAACTGTTAACCTGCTGATATGTACAGAA
This sequence comes from Tachypleus tridentatus, assembly GCF_004210375.1. NCBI lineage: Eukaryota > Metazoa > Arthropoda > Merostomata > Xiphosura > Limulidae > Tachypleus > Tachypleus tridentatus. The sequence continues at coordinate 12,535,655 of NC_134837.1, forward strand.
ACTTGAGTCTACTCCTCATATGGTTAACCAAACTGTCGACCTCCTGCTGATATGTTCAGAAACTTTAGTCTACTCCTTATCTGATTAACCAAACTGTTGACCTGCTAATATGTACAGAAACTTGAGTCTACTCCTTATCTGGTTAACCAAACTGTCGACCTCCTGCTGATATGTTCAGAAACTTTAGTCTACTCCTTATCTGGTTAACCAAACTGTTGACCTGCTAATATGTACAGAAACTTGAGTCTACTCCTTATCTGGTTAACCAAACTGTTGACCTCCTGCTGATATGTACAGAAACATGAGTCTACTCCTTATCTGGTTAACCAAACTGTTGACCTGCTAATATGTACAGAAACTTGAGTCTACTCCTTATCTGGTTAACAAAACTGTTGACCTGCTAATATGTACAGAAACTTGAGTCTACTCCTTATCTGGTTAACAAAACTGTTAACCTCCTGCTGATATGAACAGAAACTTGAGTCTACTCCTTATCTGGTTAACAAAACTGTTAACCTCCTGCTGATATGAACAGAAACTTGAGTCTACTCCTTATCTGGTTAACCAAACTGTTGACCTCCTGCTAATATGTACAGAAACTTGAGTCTACTCCTTATCTGGTTAACCAAACTGTTGACCTCCTGCTAATATGTACAGAAACTTGAGTCTACTCCTTATCTGGTTAACCAAACTGTTGACCTCCTGCTAATATGTACAGAAACTTGAGTCTACTCCTTATCTGGTTAACCAAACTGTTGACCTCCTGCTAATATGTACAGAAACTTGAGTCTACTCCTTATCTGGTTAACCAAACTGTTGACCTCCTGCTAATATGTACAGAAACTTGAGTCTACTCCTTATCTGGTTAACCAAACTGTTAACCTGCTGATATGTACAGAAACTTGAGTCTACTCCTCATCTGGTTAACCAAACTGTTAACCTACTGATATGTACAGAAACTTGAGTCTACTCCTTATCTGGTTAACCAAACTGTTAACCTGCTGATATGTACAGAAACTTGAGTCTACTCCTCATCTGGTTAACCAAACTGTCGACCTCCTGCTGATATGTTCAGAAACTTTAGTCTACTCCTTATCTGGTTAACCAAACTGTTAACCTGCTGATATGTACAGAAACTTGAGTCTACTCCTTATCTGGTTAACCAAACTGTTAACCTACTGATATGTACAGAAACTTGAGTCTACTCCTCATCTGGTTAACCAAACTGTCGACCTCCTGCTGATATGTTCAGAAACATGAGTCTACTACTTATCTGGTTAACCAAACTGTTAACCTACTGATATGTACAGAAACTTGAGTCTACTCCTCATCTGGTTAACCAAACTGTCGACCTCCTGCTGATATGTTCAGAAACTTTAGTCTACTCCTTATCTGGTTAACCAAACTGTTAACCTGCTGATATGTACAGAAACTTGAGTCTACTCCTCATCTGGTTAACGAAACTGTCGACCTCCTGCTGACATGTTCAGAAACTTTTGTCTACTCCTTATCTGGTTAACCAAACTGTTGACCTCCTGATGGTATGAACAGAAACTTGAGTCTACTCCTTATCTGGTTAACCAAACTGTCGACCTCCTGCTGATATGTACAAAAACTTGAGTGTACTCCTTATCTGGTTAACCAAACTGTTGACCTCCTGCTTATATATTTAGATACTTTAGTCTACTCCTTATCTGGTTAACCAAACTGTTAACCTGCTGATATGTACAAAAACATGAGTCTACTCCTGTAGACCTCCTACTGACATGTGAATATACAAGTTTACTCTTTAATTAAGTTAACTATAAATTCTGAGAAGAGATTAAACATTAATCATGAGAATCTAGTCTATAGATACCCTATTAACAAATTTCTAAAATTAGTACCTCGAGGCAACTTGGCAAAAACAACAACACAATCTATACTAATGTAAATAACAAGAATTACGAAATTGAAACTACCAACAGTTACTGGATCCAAAAAGCCAGAAAGACATCATAATTTTAAGTTTTTGATATGGTATTAAAACAGAAAATGGAATACAGAACTGTTTTAAATAAATTTATTTTCATGAAAATCTAAATCTTAAAGTAAATTATTACTTTTCATTTATGTACTAAGTTAAAAACAATCTTACTATCACTAGTGTGGAGCCAGACATTCCAACAAAAACTGTTTTACAACACTTACAAGTATTAATTCTAATAATACCTAGCCTACCAAGACAGTATTTCTACAAAATTAATTGGGGGACCTTGACTTAATGAACAGTCTTTATTTTGTAATGTGATACACATATACACTTACTTGCATTTTTGGTAATGCAAAGTTCACAATTTGGACCCCATCCTTTTCCTAAACTACAGCAGCAAGTTGCTTTTGTCATTCTTGTTCCAAGATCAGTTTGACAGAAGCTCCTTCCATTATAGGTTCTGACTTCTAAGTAGCAAGAGGCTTCTCTCTTGTCTTTGTGCAAAAGATAATCTTTTTATTAGTCTATTCAAACACTACTTTTAGATATTTTAGTCATACAACTTCCTCACTTAAAATTTGTTCACAACAAGACCTGTGACAAATGACTGCTTGCAGTCACAGTCCATATACTTCAACGTTCATACAGATAAAAAAGGACTCTTGTTCTTTCTAGAATAACAAATAATATTTAATTGATGTAAAAAAAAGTTTAGTAGCCTGAGCTGATAGATTCAAAACCCAATTACTTCTTGACAATATTGTGAACTGTAAACAGGCCACCGACGACCGTATCATGAACAGCAAACAGGCCACCGACGACCGTATCATGAACAGTAAACAGGCCACCGACGACCGTATCATGAACAGTAAACAGGCCACCGACGACCGTATCATGAACAGTAAACAGGCCACCGACGACCGTATCATGAACAGTAAACAGGCCACCGACGACCGTATCATGAACAGTAAACAGGCCACCGACGACCGTATCATGAACAGTAAACAGGCCACCGACGACCATATCATGAACAGTAAACAGGCCACTGACGACCGTATCATGAATAGTAAACAGGCCACTGACGACCGTATCATGAATAGTAAACAGGCCACTGACGACCGTATCATGAATAGTAAACAGGCCACTGACGACCATATCATGAATAGTAAACAGGCCACTGACGACCGTATCATGAATAGTAAACAGGCCGCTGACGACCATATCACAAACAGTAAACAGGCCACTGACGACCTGACAACCTTACTGTGAATTGTAAAGAGACCACTGAATTATAGACAAGGTAATATTCTCATGTTATTAATGAAGCAGTTTAAAAAGATGAAATTCATGTAAAAATGACTGATACTTAAAATTTAAAACATCCTTTTTATAAATCAATGCTGGTCACTCTGAGTAAGTCTGACATTACTACTGAAGTAAATAACATTACTTTAAGTAGTCCAACAGGTGATCTCAGCCACATGCATGTGTTTTCTTATTGCATAGCCACATCGGGCTATCTGCTGAGCCCACCGAGGGGAATGGAACCCTTGATTTTAGTGTTGTAAATCTGTAGGCTTTCCATTGTACTAACGTGGGGCAGAGCCACGTACGACAAAAACGATATCCAGTAAATGTGATTGTCCATTATCAAATATACTTTTATACACATATTGTGTTTTTGTTAGTGTGTATATATATTTCTTATAAACTCAGTTAATTAGGGAATTCTGACAAATGTATTGACGAATATTGCATCTTACAGAAAAAAATACCACATCACAATGAGGAAACTTCCTTAATACCACATTTATACACTCATGGAAAATAAAATCTACATAATGTTTCACCATTATTTTTCAGCTTTGCAATATAAATGAAACAAGTCTCATATTAATTGTTTATTTGACACATCTTTATAATATCATTGCAGTAGCAAAAGATTTTGAAGCATCTCCATTTATCATAAATGACTGAATAACTCAACCAGCAGAAAATAATTTGAAACAAATGTCTAAAATAACTCAACCAGCAGAAAATGATTAAAAAAAAATCAGTTCTTGTTTAGTGTGTAAGTGCATGTGTGTGTGTGTCTGTCAACTACTCACCTCAACTACAGCTCTTATGTGTTGGCTTATAGATCAGCAGAACTGTATGATTTGATATTCCAGAATATATGCCCATTCTTCCCTCACTATTGTTCTGAGTTGTTGTTGCGATTCTGGAGGGTATGGATGCTGATGAAAATGTCTGTTCAATAAATCCCAGAGATTTTTTTTATGATGTCCAAATCTGGGCTCACTTATGGTTAGGAAAGGACAGTAACCTGACTGTTCTTCAAGAACTTAGTAAAGATATAAGCCATGTGTAGTCTGGAGTTATCTCGTAGAAACACTTCACCAGAAATGCTGGCCGAATAATTTCATACCAATATATCTGAGAATTCAAATTTCACTCAATAAATGGAGGCTCTGTGTTGTGATACCCAGCCCTATCAATGTGCTTGGACCTCCCCATTGACAACCACTGACGTATCCAACAGAGATGGCTATGACACAATTAGACGTGGTTCTGGCACTCAAAGGTCTAATTATTTGTCCCAATAGTGGCAGTAGTTGTCTGGGTAGAAAGTTGGAATTGGTAGTGCAGATGCACCAGTCAGATCCACTCGTCTTAACAAGGGGTGGTCATGTGACATCTTCCTGGTCTTGGATGGTTTACTGAACCACCAGTATTGTTATACTGCTGGTGTAAATAATCAGTCACCTAATGGTTGTTATTCAATACTTTGACTACAGTTCTAATACTCTGTTCAGCCTGCAGCATATTGATGGCCCTTTTTCTTTGTGACTGCATCAGCTGTGGAATCATGAAGCTGTGAACTGCATTTGTTTGTTTGGTGCCTTTTTAATGAAAGTGGTCACATCATTTTGAGGTTTTTTGAGTCATGTGTGAACAATGAAAAACAGTAGATTTTTACACTTCATCTGACTCAATGAAATGTAGCCATACACACTGCCTGTTCTATTATTTAACTCAACAAAACATAATTTGGATCAATTTTGTTTCCCTACAAACAAATAACAAAAATAAACGTGGTGTGTTTTTAACTTTTCCAAGTGAAGATAAGTGTTGATCATAATGCTCAGTATACATTTCAAATAAATTCTAAACCTGTCAGTCAATACGTGCTGCATGCACATTAAGATTAATAATATATTATATCAATACATTTTAAGTAACTTAACAGCATAAGTGGAATTTCCTCTTATTCAAAGGTTCTAAAGATATGTTCTGTAATTATGAATAGCTTGTTGGTCCAGTTTATTAAAAGTGTTGGTTCTTACTACTCCACCAAACACTGTATCCTGTTTTGTACTTCTCTCAATAAACTTCTTGGTTGATGTTTTTAACTATATCCTGTTTTGTACCTCTCTCAGTAAATTTCAGAGTTAATGATTTTAACTATATTCTGTTTTGTACCTCTCTCAGTAAATTTCTGAGTTAATGTTTTTAACTATATCCTGTTTTGTACCTCTCTCAGTAAATTTCTGAGTTAATGATTTTAACTATACCTTGTTTTGTACCTCTATCAGTAGACTTCTGAGTTAATGTTTTTGACTATACCCTGTTTTGTACCTCTCTCAGTAGACTTCTGAGTTAATGTTTTTAACTATATCCTGTTTTATACCTCTCTCAGTAAAGTTCTTGTTATATTCTTTTTTTACCATACTTACTAATGACAAGAATTCTAGTATTTGTTTAGTTTCAGAATTACAAAAAAAAAATACCCCAAAACACAGGTATTTTATTTGTTTCCAATATTCATATAAAATTACACAACTGATACACGTGCAAGTCGTCTCTTATTTTGAAATGACAAACTTGAGGGTGAGTAGCTCCAAAGCTACTCTAACTGAATACTGTGATGTGACCAGTACTTCCATAATGCACACAAGGCCCTAAATTGCAAAACCATGATTTTGTTTAACTGACCATGGATCACTAAATAATACCCACCCAAGGCAACTGTGCTGGAATTTTTAAGTAAAAGTATTCTAGAGTTGGAATGACTTTTAGAGAATATATTTACCTTAACTGTGTTCATGTTTTTAAAAATGTAAATCTTATAGAGTTAGAGCTGCAATCTTTGTAAAACTATAACTGGATTAAACCATTTTTATTTACAAGAGGAAATCTCCACTTCTTTTCCTACAGCTAGTGGTTAATAAAATAAAATGTTCATTTTCTTTTTAATTTGTCCTTTGCTGAGTTAGTAAAGATTTGGTTTAAAGTGTACGAGATATTACTGTTAAAAAGGAAAACAATAAATCATCAAATATGAGTTTGTAATATAAATGAATTATATTAAAATAAAACAATTAAATATATTAGTCAACTTTTATCCTAATATATTAATATATATCTACATTTAATATCTTACTAATCTATACCTGATGAACAAGATAAAATAAAACTTGTTCATTTTACCAAACTTCACTTTTGTTTAAAGACATTTTCCATTCATTCACTTAATTACAGATGCAGTTATTCATATTTAAAGACTAATTATATAGACAGTAAAACCAACTTGTTATCAATTAATAGTCTGTTGTAACACTGAGCCAAACCAATGAACATTATACCAAGAAACATATACTGAAAACAATCAGTCATACACAAAATGCAGAAAAGCTTTACGAGATATTTCAAATTTCTTTACTTATCTGATTTGACCAAATAGTGAGAAATATTCAAACATATGAAATATCTTTCAACAGTAATTTATCTATAAAAACTAGGAAATACCTTAATTTAAGAATAAGAATCAATTAAAAAAAATTATTAAATGTGAACCTACCAACACAAGCAGTGCCATTTAATGCAATTTCATAATTTGGTGGACACTCACAGTGATATGAGCCAGGTGTGTTTATACAAGTTCCATACTGACATGATTGTGGATTTTCACATTCATCAATGTCTATGTAGAAATTTAAAAAACATTTAATTAGACAACAACAACAAAATATTTGAGCTAAAACCTTAAATATTTTCTTTCTGTGAATCAAATTGTGAGAAGGAAAATAATATTAACCAAATACCAAGTTGTACTGTTGTAAGAGATTTGTACATGTCTAAAGAACAATAAATACAATCTAACTATATTAATCAATAAACATCAATCATCTCTTATTGATGTTTGTTTTTTTAATTTCGCTCAAAGCTACACGAGGGTTATCTGCATTAGCCATCCCTAATTTAGCAGTGTAAGACTAGATATAAGGCAGTTAGTCATTACCACCCACTGCCAATTATTGGGCTACTCTTTTACCAACAAATAGTGGGACTGACCGTCACATTATAATGCTCCTACGGCTAAGAAGGTAAGAACGTTTGGTGTGACAGAGATTCAACCCCGCAACCCTCGGATTACGAGTCAAGCATCTTTCCCACTTGGCCATGCCAGGCCTCATGTGTACAAGTTAATGTAAAATCATTATAGTGCATCTGTACATAGATTTCTTTAGATTTTTTAATATACCATTAACATTAGATGTGAATCAGACTTTAATGAATATATTTAACTTTCTAATTAGTTTCCATGTTATCTATATATATTACCTTTATTTATATATTCAATAGTTAATTTATTTTGGTTTACTTGTTTTACTGCTGAGCATAAAGCTCAGCTACACAATGAGTTGTCTGTGCTCTGCCCACCACATGTATCAAAACATAATTTTTAAAGTGACAGATTTGTCACCATGGGGCTAATTTATAATTTAAAGGTGTCTTCTTGATCCACCACACAGCATTTTTTCCTCATATGTTTTCACTGCTCTGTACAATTATTTATTTATAATCTCTTTCTGATTTAAAACTTAACCTCTTTCCAAACTATTTTTGTATTTCTTTGTGTTTTCTTTAATTAGAATGTTCTCTAATTTAACATCATCATCTCTACACATCATTGATGATGAAATACGAGAGAAAAAAACAAAATTGATTATGGAAAATGACATCCATTAGATAGAAACAAGAAATATGTAATACTGAAGCAGAAGTTACAACACTGTAAATTTCAAACCATTAATAATTTTTATAATAAATAAAATAGTTGATCTAATTACGTGGAAATATTTTACTCTTATATTGCATGAATATATATTACCTTGTTATCACAGAAAGCAAATAATCACTTGAAAGTGCTCACCTGTGCAATTACCTCCACTGAAGTCTAACTTATAACCTGGGTCACACCGACAATGATATTTTCCGATTTCATTCTCACATCGTCCGTGAACACAGATATTGCGGAATTCCGTACACTCATTAATGTCTACAACAGAAAGTTTAGTTTCAAAGTAGCAGCCAAACAAAAGCTACACCACATAGTTTGTAAATTACTATTTAACTAATGTAAATTAGCATACAAATATAAGACTATAGATAGCAGGATAATGCTAATTTACATCAATTTCTTCTGTAGTAAGTTCTATGTTTAAATATTCTGGGTTACTTTTATTTACAATTTTTTTTAATTATTGCTCAATGATTCATAGAGAACATTGACTCATAAAGAAAATAATATCCACCCATTTAATAAGTCTTTGTTTTAATCCACCTCAAAAAGGCATTGGACCACATCCAGAACATACTAACTTTAAATGATGGTTGGTATCTCACTTTTTTGAAATATTTTTATAAACACTTATTACAGTAATATCATGAAAACTATTAACTGTTAAACCAAAGAAAAATATTTTTTTATTCTTGTCATTCTCAAAAAATGTATTTTATTGTATCATACTTGGCCTTATGTCCAATTCAACTCAACTGAATGGAACATACTGGCTCTTACTGGTTAATCTCTGGGCTTTGTCTAAGAACTTAGATAGGTTAGTTTTTCTGTGTCTGCTAATGAATGCATTAATGAGCACTTTAGATATTTTACACAAATTCCCTTTGGTTACGTTTCTTTTGAGAACATATAGATCATAATACACACAATTTTGTTTTTTTAATGCTGAAAGGCCTTCACTGAACACACAATCCTTTAAAATGGTCTGAGATGTTGAGTGAAACTGAGAGTGTATACTTTAATGTAAGTAAATAAAAATTAGTATAAGGGTCTTATTTCAGTTTAATCTCTTGTATTTTTTTTAGTATTCATCTCAAACAAATCTTTTATACTTTATCTAGCAACTGTTTATAAAAACCTGTCTTTCTTTTATTTTAAATAATACTTGAAAATGTCTGTTAAGTCACTCTCACTTTACTTCTGTAAGGTGAATGTACATATTATAAACAGTTATGAGTGATTTGTAAATATCTATTATTATTGTCACATATAGTAAATTTTCTGTTGTGGTTCATATCTGTTAGAGTTTCACTCAGTTATGTCCAATCTGGACAATTAAAAGACACTGATTTAGCTTTTTTTCCTCCTTCAATAAAGAGCTATGTCTCTAAGCACTAAAAGAAACACGTTAGGCAAAACATCAACTGTTTCCTAATACAGCAGTAAGATATTCCAACACATAAAACTAGTAAAAAAATCTTATCTAAACAGTACATGTAAAGATACGTCATTTACCTTTTTTTTTAAACAAATTAATATTACACTGTAATATTCAACTTTTGTTGTTCATTCTAGGACACCTTAGAGAGTAAAATACCAAGAACTACTGACATGAATTACAACACACTGGACTGAAAAATAAGAATCATACCAGAAACTCCTGGAAGTATGGCTTATGAATAAACTTCACTTTATTTACAATATATCTGGTCTTATTCTCTCACACATTTCTACATTTGAATATTAATAAGTTGACTTATTGATTTGAAGCAAAGCAAACACGATTTCAATCATAAAGGTAACATTTCAAGTTATATCTGTCTCATATATTATTGGACAACTTCAACTGCTATTTGTACTACAAAATGGTTTGCCTTATCTCATAGGAATAACTGCCTGAACTAACAACTTTAAAAAGACACTGTTTGTTTATTCCTTAACCTACAGCACAAAACAACAAATATACAACTACAATAGTTTTTATGAACACAAGATTAATTTAAATATAAATGAAGATAACTGGTGTTGAAATTAATAAATAATATTAATGTATCTCAGAACGGCTGGTATGGGTATTAACACTTTTATTGATAAGGAGAGAACAACGTTTCGACCTTTCTGAAGATGATCTAGGAATGTCAAGACGTTCTCTCCTTATCAATAAAAGTGTTAATACCCATACCAGCTGTTCTGAGTGTTAATACCCATACCAGCTCTTCTGAGATACATTAATATTTCAAGTGGGTTTCTCATCATCAAGTAATAAATAATATTGTATATATTATTAATTTTTACCTTAGTTCTCATTTGTAATTGACTCATATCAGAAACTAAAAATATTTATACTTTACTAACTGAATCTAGTTCATGCCCCAACATTTGTTGTTCTCGCTTCTTAACCACTGCTGTTTGTCATATCCCCATTTGCACTAGTTAGCACATATAGTGTGGTTGATATACATTATTTACTTTTAGTCATAAGTTCTTAGAATTATCTCGGTAAGGAAACCAAAATTAAAATATATTAACTGCCATCTTTATCAACACACACTTTCCTTAAACTTCGAAAGCATACTCCAATTAGCATATGCTTACTACTATTTGGTTTGCCCCATCTTATAGGAGATGCCCCAAATTAAATACACATATTACTATTCTTACAAACAAATGCTTTGTCTCCATCTTTGAAGCCACTGAGTATGTCTACTGCTAGTTTTTCTCACCCACACATTCTTTATCTCCATCTTGGAGTAAACCCCATCTCACAATCGCAGTGATAGCCACCAGCATAGTTAAGACAACGACCATTTTCACACAACTGGCCATTCAGGCTACACTCGTCCACATCTACAGAAAAGAAAAATGGTGATCAAAAGTGGGTTTTTATTTTGTGTTAAAAAATACAATATCAAAAACATGTAAAGATAAGTAAATTCCACATTTCTTCGGTTATTGGGAAGCAAAGTAATTTTTATTTATTGATAAAATTCTCTGTAAAATTAACCAATAAAATTGAGATAATTACCCCTGCATTGGAAACCATCTCCTTCAAATCCTTCATCACAATCACACAAAAAGGAGCCCAGTGTATTGATACAACGGGCATCTCGAGCACACCCTCCATTGTCTCGAAGGCATTCATTTTCATCTATAGTAATAATTATTACTTCATTATCTGTTTTTTTATTTGTAGTCATCCAAAGTTTAACTAGTATATCAACAAGCACCTTAAACACCACAAATTCACCTGAAAGCACTGGCCACCAATCTGTATTTAATATAATGAGTTTCACAGATCAACAAATGTAGGTCAAAAGTGTTAACCTTTCAATCTCACATTTTCAAACCAAGCTCACATCTTTAAACCAATTTATTCACATGACCAGTGGGTATAAAAACTTTCTTTCTGATCACATCACTGGGTCAAGACAATCCAAAACTAAAGTACTCAAACAATATTTGTTATCTTACAACATACAGCGAGAAACTCTTAACCTTTCTTCATCAAAACTTAGAGGTAGTTTAAATAATTTGAGCCCTTCCTGGGCTATTACTACTAAATTACAGCTCTATGCAAATAGAATTCTCAACACACTGTATTTTACAAGCTGGTGACCACAGTCATATTTCTGCATGTACAGGTTCTTGTCATTACACTGACTACATACCTCGACATTACACTGACTACATACCTCTACAGGTTCTTCCATCACCACGGAATCCACTGAAACATTCACACTTATATGATCCTGCAGTATTTATACATTCTGAATTTTCATCACACGTAGCTGTGTTTAGGGTACACTCATCATCATCTGTAAGAAGAAGAATTATTATGCTTAGGGTACACTCATCATCATCTGTAAGACGAATTATTATGCTTAGGGTACACTCATCATCATTTGTAAGAAGAAGAATTATTATGCTTAGGGTACACTCATCATCATCTGTAAGAAGAATTATTATGCTTAGGGTACACTCATCATCATTTGTAAGAAGAAGAATTATTATGCTTAGGGTACACTCATCATCATTTGTAAGAAGGTGAATTATGGGTGACCACACAAACACTTCCAAAACAGATTTATAAATTTGATTTTGTTTCAAGTACATCAATTTAAAATTATAAGAAAAAATATTAATTTTAAATAAGACCATTATTCAGTTAAGTGGGAGACAGACAATAAATATAACTCATCTACAATGTACTTTCTGATATATTCTTCACGACTCAGCTACAACGTACTTACCAATGCATTCTTCACGACTCAGCTACAACGTACTTACCAATGCATTCTTCACGACTCAGCTATAACATACTTACTGACACATTCTACATGACTCAGCTACAACGTACTTACTGACACATTCTACATGACTCAGCTACAACGTACTTACTGACACATTCTACATGACTCAGCTACAACGTACTTACTGACACATTCTACATGACTCAACTACAGTGTACTTACTGACACATTCTACATGACTCAACTACAGTGTACTTACTAACACATTCTACATGACTCAACTACAGTGTACTTACTAACACATTCTACATGACTCAACTACAGTGTACTTACTGACACATTCTACATGACTCAACTACAGTGTACTTACTGATACATTCTACATGACTCAACTACAGTGTACTTACTGATACATTCTACATGACTCAGCTACAACATACTTACTGATACATTCTACATGACTCAGCTACAACGTACTTACTGATACATTCTACATGACTCAGCTACAACGTACTTACTGATACATTCTACATGACTCAGCTACAACGTACTTACTGATACATTCTACATGACTCAGCTACAGTGTACTTACTGATACATTCTACATGACTCAGCTACAGTGTACTTACTGATACATTCTACACGACTCAGCTACAGTGTACTTACTGATACATTCTACATGACTCAGCTACAGTGTACTTACTGATACATTCTACATGACTCAACTAAGTGTACTTACTGATACATTCTACATGACTCAGCTACAGTATACTTACTGATACAATATTCAGCTCACAATATTCTTTCAATTTTTTGGTAATGGACTTTATCCAAACTTACTTTATATGTGCTCTCTGATGAAATACCTGAATTAATGGCTTACAGTTATATCAATCTTCCTTCTTCAGCGGTTTCCAGAAATACCATTTATTTTGTTTGGTTTCGATGTACAGTCCTTTACTCACTACTGAAAACCTACAATACTTAACGTGTTTGGAAAATGTATAACATACAGCCATAATTAATTATCAGTTACACTGCACAACAATTCTTTTGAAAAGTTTTTGCTGATCATGACAGGTACCTGGTGGGTATGCACAAATATAGTTTTGGTTTTGCTCATCACATAGAAACTCTGAGAAATAGTTAACTGTTTACTGGCTATAACGTATTTAACTGTGTTTATGTTTCTAATACACTATTAAGTTCAACATAATTAAAAGTGTTTTGCTCCTGATTTTCGTTTATATTCAATGTCTGGTGCATCACGTTGCAGTGTCCAATAGTAGTCAGCAAGCATTGACGGATTACATTTGCCCTGATATCGTTTTTCCATTGTGGCAATGTCCTGGTGAAACCTTTCACTGTGTTCGTCACTGACAGCACCAAGACTTGCAGGGAAGAAGTCCAAGTGTGAGTGGAGGAAATGAATCTTGAGTGACATACTGCACTTCATTGTTTTGTATACTTTGAGAAGTTTGTCCAACTCAACTAACATATCTTCGAACTGCTTGTCACTCATAACATGTCTGATCTGAGGGCCAACAAAAATGCCCTCTTTGATCTTGGCCTCAGTTATTCTTGGGAACATCTGTCTTAAATAATAAAAACCTTCACCTTCTTTGTTCATTGCTTTCATGAAATTCTTCATAAGTCCCAATTTTATGTGAAGAGGAGGCAAAAAAATTTTTGCCAGGTTGACAAGCAGTTCATGCACCAAATTCTTCTGTACTCGAACTAACTTTTTAAGGAGTGGCCAGCTCTGTCTAGAATGATGTGACTCTTTGGCATAACTGTCCTTTTCACAGATGAAACATCAGTACTTTGTACAGCCAAGCTGCAGTCCCAGTAATAGAGCAACTACTTTCAGATTTCCACAGATATTCCAGTTGTACTCACTGTACTGGATGTGCTTCAGCAACATTTCCATGTACTCGTAGGTTTCTTTCATGTGTGCTGCATAGCCAACAGTTTTTGAAGGGTGAACGTTGTCATTGTGTAACAGAACAGCTTTGAGGCTTAACATTGATGAATAAATAAAGAGACGCCACTCTTGCGGGTCATGGTCACAACCCAAAGCAGAGAACAATCCCTCAATGTCAACACAGAAACAGAAACTATTAACTTGTGCAAAGAATTTGGTTACATCATCTTGGCGGCTTCGAAAAACAGAAATTTTCATACCTGGTGACAGCAAACACCATTTCTGCAGTTTCGAACCTAGCAATTCGGTTTTTGCTTTTGACAGATCCAAATCTCTGACTGTGTTATGAGATGTGGATTGCCTGAGGAGCATGGTTCAAAATCCGGATCAATGTCACTGCCAGTTCCTTGCATTGCAGTTTCTTCATCTGATTTGTCTAAGGTCCATTCCTCTGGTGGTTTCAGAATTGAAAGACTGCTGTCATATAACACGAGTCTCATTGCTGAAGGCAGATTAGGGTATTCAGTTGACTTCTTGTTTTGGCAGAGAAACCAGACACATTAGTCAAACAGAAGTAACAGTCTGTCACATGGTTTTTCTGTTCTCTCCATATCATCAAGACAGCAATCGGCATTGTCTTTCGAATGCCTCTGAGCCAAGCTCTCAGACAGACAGCACATGTCGCACAACAAATGAGAGGCACCCATTCCTGGTCTTGATCACCAATTTTACAGCTGAAGTACAGATGATATACTTTCTTCACAAGAGCAGTCACTGAACGTCTCTGATGAAGAAGCGTATACTCATCACAAATATAGCAGAATGTATCGCGGCTGTTACGATACTGACGAGAGATATTGACTGACACCAATCGTCCTGTAAAACGTCTATAACGTCTAACTTACTTGTTACGGTGCTACTGACACAATATGTACACACTATAAGGTCTATATTAATCTAAGGAGCAGCACCTGTGTATGCAAGCTACTTTTATAGCCTGCTGAGACAGTGTCAAGCTGGCTATGGCTTGCCCAGGCATGCCTGGGCTGCATACTTTCACAGAACAGCTTCCAACCTGACTTTATTTCATGCCTGGATATGCCCAGACTGCACAAAACATTGTTCACATAGGTCTCTTACAGAAATAAAAATTTTTGGACACAAATATAAGAAAAAACATGAGAAAACTGAAGATTTCAATGAAATGGTATGTGATGAGCAAATTTGGATGTGAATTTCGTGATCAGCAGCTAAAAATCTATAAGGAACACCCAACAGTGTTCAAGAAGCAAAAACTTTGTTGTGCAGTGTTATTATTCAGCAGACCACTGATTATTTAACTAGTTATTTTCTTTTCCCTACTAAAACGAGAATTTCTATTAGTACATCCTTAGCATCAAGTAAAATAACGTATATAACAAACTGTTTACATTACACCACTAAAACGAGAATTTCTATTAGTACATCCTTAGCATCAAGTAAAATAACGTATATAACAAACTGTTTACATTACACCACTAAAACGAGAATTTCTATTAGTACATCCTTAGCATCAAGTAAAATAACGTATATAACAAATTTTTTACATTACACCAATAAAAGAGGCCTAATTTAATTAGTTTCTTTACTCTTTAAAGTAGCACTGATGACCTGTAAATTTGTAAAAAACTAGTCTAGCTGCAGTTGGAGTACAGAATCAAAGAATATATTAGTTTTCTACACGATCATTTTCTTTACCAATGCTCATATTTTGGTGAAGAAAAGAAATTAACAACTACATAAATTCCCTTCATACCAATAGCGTCACTCTAGTTTGTTTGTCACATTTTCTGCACAGCTACTAGAAGTGCTATCTGTGCTAACAGTTCCCAAAGTGATAGATTAGAGAGATAGCAATTATTCAATGCCACCTACTACTAACTCTTGGGCAACTTAAGTCAGACCAACTAGTTGGATTTGACTGTCGGTTTTAATCTACAGTTGTTTGATAATGTATTTTGGAACATCTAAAAACTTTACCTGTACCTTCCTCTTCAAATCTCTAATAGAACTTGTGTGAATGTCTTTCATTCATTGTTTAAAACACAAGAAAGACTCGTGTGGTAATGAAAATATGACTAGTAAAGAAATACACCGGTTACTATTTCACATAATACAAACCATGGATTTAGCGTGTATTCATTCAACACTTACTACAAAAGTCAATATAATCTTTTTTTTAACAAAAAATAAAAGTTAGAATTAACATTATTTCTTCTTAGTAGGAACTTTAAATATTATTTCCAAGTTATTAGTTGCTAACTTTACATAATATTATGAATTGTAGATAAAAATATATTCCCTGGAATTTACTTACTAGCTTATTGGTGATTAAGTTTCATAACACAAATAAACATCACAGCCAAATCAGTTTCCATGAAACATAACGTTCACATGTGAAACGTGTCACGTGGATATGTTTGAAGAACACATAACAGAATATTAGAGGTATTTCAGTTTCCATGAAACATAACGTTCACATGTGAAACTTGTCACGTGGATGTGTTTGAAGAACACATAACAGAATATTAGAGGTATTTCAGTTTCCATGAAACATAACGTTCACATGTGAAACGTGTCACGTGGATATGTTTGAAGAACACATAACAGAATATTAGAGGTATTTCAGTTTCCATGAAACATAACGTTCACATGTGAAACGTGTCATGTGGATGTGTTTGAAGAACACATAACAGAATATTAGAGGTATTTCAGTTTCCATGAAACATAACGTTCACATGTGAAACTTGTCACGTGGATGTGTTTGAAGAACACATAACAGAATATTAGAGGTATTTAAGTTTCCATGAAACATAACGTTAACATGTGAAACTTGTCACGTGGATGCGTTTGAAGAACACATAACAGAATATTAGAGGTATTTAAGTTTCCATGAAACATAACGTTCACATGTGAAACATGTCATGTGGATGTGTTTGAAGAACACATAACAGAATATTAGAGGTATTTCAGTTTCCATGAAACATAACGTTCACATGTGAAACGTGTCATGTGGATGTGTTTGAAGAACACATAACAGAATATTAGAGGTATTTCAGTTTCCATGAAACATAAGGTTCACATGTGAAACGTGTCATGTGGATGTGTTTGAAGAACACATAACAGAATATTAGAGGTATTTCAGTTTCCATGAAACATAACGTTCACATGTGAAACGTGTCATGTGGATGTGTTTGAAGAACACATAACAGAATATTAGAGGTATTTCAGTTTCCATGAAACATAACGTTCACATGTGAAACGTGTCATGTGGATGTGTTTGAAGAACACATAACAGAATATTATTTCAGTTTCAATAATCAAATTACGCAAATGCTTTCACTACACTAAAGTTCTTTCTTTTGTTGTTTTATTGTAAGCTTTCAACATTCTTATCAAACTTTTTCAAAGCCTGAACAGTTAAAATCATTAAATAACAAAAACAGTCCTTTTTAACACATTATTGAATGCTAGTTTACTTATAGGAAATACACCAAATTTTATGGAACAAACAATTTGGAAATAAAATTTACTTTGATTAAGATATTTGAAAAAATAATTAGTAAAAAACAGTATTAAAAATTATTTTTTATATACTGATGTGAAGAGAAGCATGTTTGACAATGCTAACATTTTCACCATATTAACCAGTAAAGTTCACAAGATGTTCCATTAATAAACTGGCTCTTATTATAAATTATTTTACAATTTCATTGTATATTCAATATAAGAAGTAAGAGTGGTTGTTGTTAAGTACAAAGCCATACAATGGGTTGTTTTTGCTCTGCCCACCATGTGAACGGTACAAAGCCATACAATGGGTTGTTTTTGCTCTGCCCACCATGTGAACAGTACAAAGCCATACAATGGGTTGTTTTTGCTCTGCCCACCATGTGAACGGTACAAAGCCATACAATGGGTTGTTTTTGCTCTGCCCACCATGTGAACGGTACAAAGCCATACAATGGGTTGTTTTTGCTCTGCCCACCATGTGAACGGTACAAAGCCATACAATGGGTTGTTTTTGCTCTGCCCACCATGTGAACAGTACAAAGCCATACAATGGGTTGTTTTTGCTCTGCCCACCATGTGAACAGTACAAAGCCATACAATGGGTTGTTTTTGCTCTGCCCACCATGTGAACGGTACAAAGCCATACAATGAGTTGTTTTTGCTCTGCCCACCATGTGAACGGTACAAAGCCATACAATGGGTTGTTTTTGCTCTGCCCACCATGTGAACGGTACAAAGCCATACAATGGGTTGTTTTTGCTCTGCCCACCATGTGAACGGAAACTCAGTTGTCAGCATTATAAACTTGCAGATATACTGCTGAGCATCAGAACTTGAAGAAACTAATTTACAAGACTTGTGTATCCTGCAGAATTATTTATACTTTTGCTTTTTATATGGGGCTGAATAGTAAAATATTAGTATCCACAAATATCAGATCTGATGAAGTTCCTAATATCACTTATCATCAGGTTAGATCTTCAGACAAGTGTCCCTTATTACCAACTTATTTCTTCAGACAGCTTGTTTGCTTGAAGTTAAACAAAAAGTTACACAATGGGCTATCTGTGCTCTGCCCACGACAGATACTGAAACCCAGTTTCTAGCATTTAAATCCTTAGACATACCACTGTGGCATGGGGGAACTTCAGATAGATGTCCCTTATCACCAAGTTAGTTCTTTAAACAAGCGTCTCTTTTAGCATCAAATTAGTTCTTCAGACAGGTGTCTCTTCATCAGCTGTATTTGTCTCTTAAAAAAAATGAATTATGTCAATGGACACCACTAACATGTTCATGTGACTATAACTTAAAAACATTGGTTGTCACTTTGGTAGGAGGACATTTTTACATGCAGTACTTAAACCACAGTGAATTTAGATATACAGTTTTGCATAAGTTCTTTGGTAAAATACTCTCAATAAAAACAATATTACATGTACAGACTCCATTAAATGCATTTATGAAAAGACTTTTACATACTCATTTGTTTCTTTATTCCAATACCAGGGTACAACTATAATCTATTTAGACATATGAAATAGTATGCATAATCCCCTACAATCCTTTGACGAAAATCTCACAAATCACAGTAAACTTACCCAGTTATATTGTCTTTCAGTTTCCTGAATATGAAACAATCACACTTCCATTCTTTGATGATACAAACCACACTGAATTAAATGTTCCATTAGTCATTTGAAAATGTACCTTTAGCTCTGAAGTTTACAGTAATAATAAAGAATTTGCTTGTACAGCCCTCTTTTGGAGTAGTACTCTAGATCAAAGCAAACTTACCTGTACAACCATCTTTCAGGTCTTTTACAGAGAACCCTGGATCACAATGACACGTGAAGGATCCGAGAGTATTTTCACATCTTCCACTTTGGCAGATGTTTAAGTTCAATACACATTCATCAACATCTATAAAAAAAATTTTTACAAAGGCATGCTGTCAACTAATAGCTCATATTCCTTCAATCAACTTTTTGGTATGAATCTTATGCTAAAGGTAGTGATAAGTTGTATGTCTTTCATGCCTCTTTTGTATAATTATGTTTTATATCTTTAACAAGAGATCTCTAACTTGTTTGCTAAATTTCTCTTAGCCAGTTAAGTAAAAGATTTTGTTCTATTTTGTGAAAGTTTTCCATAATAATGTTTACTTTATGATGAATCAAAGTGTAGGGCAGTCCTGAGACAAATAAGTGACTTTTGCAGGATTAGTGTGGGAGCAATTTTTTTTTGCTGAAAATTAGTTCTTGTTCACGAGTTATTCTAATGCATTTCATTGAGAACACAATGTTTATAATAGTCATTCCAAACTATATACTAATGTCAAAAGTACCAAGTTTGAAACTGATCTATAACTGCAAATTTGATACGTGCTCGGAATGTTACCAGATAAATATATAAAAATGAAAACAATGAGATATATCTGTTAAAAAAAATCATGTTCAAGAGATCAAACAGGGTTTATCACACAAATGTGGTGATGCTAGTACCTGGAGTGAAGAACATTTCTGTACTGACCAACTATTTTCAAGAAGAGGTCTCTAATCACATAATGTGACAAGCAGCAATGGCAGAGAGACAATAAACAGTACTGGTGAGTTATCTGTCATGTTTGCTTTGACTTGACTAATGACATCCACTCAAAGCTACTTGAGTCATAAAATCTTATCTTGTATTTTCTCTTTAGGCAGAGATCTCTTATTAAATAAATTATATCAAAAACCTTTTTTTGAAATAATTAAGCCATTTTAATAACAAAACATGCCAGTTTACAATGTTTCTTTCTATTTTTCATACAAATGACTCACCAACACAACTCTTTCCATCAGGAGATTCCATGAGCCCTTCAGTACATCGACAAGCATGAGAACCGGGATAATTTATGCACTGTCCCCCATTACAGATTCTAGGTAGTTCTCTACACTCATCAATATCTGTTGAATTTAAACTTTCTAAGTTGTTAATTTTAATACTATCAAACAAAATTTAGTATACAGTTAGTACAACATTAAAAAATGTTTTATTTCTTAAAGTCATTCCTAACATATTTTCAAGTTTCTATTAAGTCACACTCTGTACTAGTTCTCTGTAAAACTTTTAATTATTCCTTGACATTATCAAATATTTCCAGTTACTTTACTTATATAACAGCATGATTAGAAGAAAACATATACATCAGCTTAATATCACTATTTTTATAAATAAGAATATTCTTTGTGTCAAAACTTCAAAATGGGTGCAATGAGTGGGTTTTATTTGGGACTGGCATGTACTTTCAACAAAGCTGGTAATGAAGATATGCAATTTTCACTTAGAGTTTGTAGTTAAAGTAGAGGCAATAGATAAATTTAGATAGTAGAAAATAATAGCAGGATTTCAGTAGGAGCTTAAACTGTTATATGCAAGGAATACATCTGCTAACAGTGGTAGTCAGGAAGTTAGAAACAGTACTATTTAAGTATATAGTGAAGTTAGTCAGAATAAGTATTCTGTTGAACAACAAATTTCAGATCTTGGCTTCTGCAGATGATGAACTATTGGAGGGAAGGAAAACAAAAGAGTCATAAAAGGATGTAGATGTTTAGCAGGTCATACTTACAGGTGATCCCTTGACAAGGAATGTGGATAGGATAGTCTGTAGGAGTAAATATGGAGAAAATAATCAGATTATGTTTACCACGACCAGAGATGGAGGATATAACTGAGCAGAAGATATACAGTTACGACAAAGTGTTCGTACCCCTGCGTCCCGAGTAGTTTTTTTGCTCATAACTTAAAAAGTATCATGATTAGGCTAATAGACATATAATGTATTATAAATATTATACTATCACACATCTACATAAATTTTTATGTAAATTAAACAACAAATAAACTGTTTATAAACAAATAACCAAAAATAGGAGGAGCAGAAAGTGTTCGTACATTACAGAACGTGTGAAAAACTGATATTCCCATAAAAATGTTGTTTAGTTTGGCGAACAAACTACATTATACCATTCCAAAACTAGACACTGGGTTCATAATTATTGGAATTTAGCCAGCAAAAAAATGTACTTCTGGCAATTTAGCACTGTCTCCGTCATTATCTGCTTGGTCATTATGGCGAACAGGAAACAACTGTCCAGTGATTTAAAAAACCGAATTATTGTAAAATACAAGTCTGGTGTGTCTCTTTCCTGTATTGCGACACAACGTAATGTGCAGAAATCTACTGTTCAAAGCATAATTGCCAAGTTTAAACTTACAGGATCAACTGCTAACCTCCCTCGTTCCAGAAGCCCCACCAAAATTCGAGAGAGAACCAAGAGAAAGGTTCTCAGAGAAGTTAGTAGAAACCCTCGTTTAACACGTAATGATATACAGAAACTGGTAAGGGAAAGTGGGGTTGAAGTAAGCACCTCTACAGTTAAGAACATGTTACGCTCTTCTGGGTTCAAAGCACGCCGTCCTCCTAGAACTCCATATTTAAAGCCTGTTCATTTAGAAGCACAATCGATGTATGCAAGAAAGCATGTTGATAAACCCTTTACATATTGGAAGAGTATTCTTTGGTCAGACGAGACATAAAATCGAGCTTTTTGGCCACAATGATGTTCGCAATATTTTCTGTAAAAAGGGGGAACAAAATCCTCCAAAGAACACCGTCCCTACTGTTAAACACGGAGGAGGCTCAATCATGCTTTGGGGTTCCTTCAGCTCTTCTGGTGTAGGCAGCCTTCACCGCATCAATGTAATCATGAAAAAAGAAGAGTATGTCGATATATTAGGCACTTATATCAAGAATGATGCTCGGAACTTGCAGCTTGGGCATTGTTGGATCTTTCAGCAGGACAATGACCCTAAGCACACATCTAAATATGTACAATCTTGGTTTCAGAGGAACCATATAAGCATTCTGGAGTGGCCATCGCAGTCACCCAATCTCAACCCAATTGAAAACATTTGACATGAGTTGAAGACCAGGGTTCATCAGCATCATCCGAAAATCTTGCAAGAATTGGAGGCCTTCTGTAAAGAAGAATGGAAGAAAATACCAATCGAGTACTGTCAAACGATCAAGGTGGGCTATGAGGAGAGATTGCGCCAAGTAATTTACCTGAAAGGCTACACAACTGACCATTAAAGTAGATGCACGAACACTTTCTGCCCCTCCTATGTTTGGTTATTTGGTTTTTAACAGTTTATTTGTTGTTCAATTTACATAAAAATTTATGTAGATGTGTGTTAGTATAATATTTATAATATACCTTACTTTCATTATCCTGATCATGATACTTTTTAAGTTATAAGGAAAAAACTACTCAAGATGCAGGGGTATGAACACTTTCTGTCATAACTATAATAAAGGGTGGATAGCATAGCTGCTGCTTTAATAGTTCATTTAGGGGCTAATGATGTAGAGAAACGTAGATAAGAGGAGCTAATTAATAAGTAAAAGGGGTTGATAAAGGTATTTAAAGAAAGAAACCATAACTTAATTTTGTCAGATGTACTGCTCAGAATTAACTGTGGGAATGAAATTATACATGGGTCACTAGGGCTAAATGCTTGGCTTAGGTTAGTATGTAAGGATGAGGAGATTGTCTGTTTGGATTTGTTGGATCAGTTCAGACAAATAAGGGAGCTTTTTGGAATGGATGATTTACATTTAAATATGGTAGGGGCTAGTTTATTTGCTAAGGCTATTAACTCAGTTGTAAGATAAATTTTCAACTAAGACTAGACAGTGGTTAGGGCCAAGAAAAACTAAAGGCAAAAAAGCATAAAAGGCAGAGAAAAGTTTAATATAGAAGTAGTTATTAGGATAGGTTTAATTATTACTATTGCAATACTAGAAGAATAAGAAATAAAATAGATTACTTTAGAATACTGATAGGAGTGGAGGGTTTTGAGGCAACGGGAAGAGCTGAAATATGGATAAACAAAAATGATTTTATTGACAGAAGTTTCTTTAAAATACAAGGTTTTAGGCTGTTTAATAGGGATAAAGAGAGGGTCAGTGGCTTTCTAAGTAAAATGTGAGTTACATCCTGTTGATGTTCAGGATATTCAAGAGAACAGTAAGGAGAATGAATCCATTTAGGTTTCTATTAGTACAAAGGGAAAAGGTTTTCAGTGGAAAATTGTTACAAACCACCAGATGATACTGATGAAATTAGTGAGAAGGTTTACAGTGAGATTCAGCTGTTAATGAAATCATAATTATGGGTGATTTGATTACAGGCATACAGATTAGGAAATGCTAGAGCCAAACCATGAGGAATAAAGATTTTTGAAAACTGTTCAGAATGACTTTCTTGACCAATTAGTCATAAAACCTATTAGAAACAATGGTATTGTAAATTTATTGTTAACTTCAGATATAGGAATGATTGAGAGGGTGGAAACTGGGGAATATTTGGGTGCAAGTAATCATTGGTTCATTAGGTTTGTTGTTCTGCCATACATGGATGTATTGAATGATGATACTTTGAGTACAGATTTTAAAAAGTAAATTTTGAAGAGATGCAACAAGAATTATCTGTTGTGAACTGAGAAGTTTAATTATTTGGAGACTGACCAGATGTGGATGATTTTTAAAGATAAATTTTAAAATATTCAAGGTAAATATATTCCTTATAAAAGGTAAAGGGTAGATGTAAGTAAAAAACGAGATTGGTTCACATGGAGTTTAAAAACAAGTATTATAAATTTAAGAAATTTAAATTGATTGGAAAGACAAGACACTTAGAAAATTATACAATTTCAAGAAAGTTAGTAAAACAGGAAATTAGAACTTCAAATTCAAAAAAGATGTATGACAAAAGTTTGGCTGACAATGTAAACAAAATATTAGAATGGGGTTAGTACACTTGAGGGATAATAAATGAAGGCTAGTACCTGATAATTATGAGATGGCTAGATTGCCAAATTTTGCTATTTCTTTGGTTTTTACTAACAAAGATTCAAGCAGTATTCTATATCTTTCACAGGTGATACATGGAAAATAGATCACAAAATGACTGCATGAATTCTGAGCTGGTTAACAAACAATTGGAAAAATTTAAAAAAGTTGCTGCTTATGTAGATAAGGGTAAGATTGGAGATTTGGTGCATCTGGATTATCAGAAATCATCTAAAAAGTGCCATATAAAAGGGTTGTGAAACAGATTGTCTCTATAGATAGGTGGGGAGGGGGGATAAGTTAGGAAATTGAATAGAAGAAATGGAAGAAAGTAGAGGGTTGTTAAAAATGGAGTTCAGCCAAACTGGTTTAATGTCACAAGGGAAGTAAGTCAGGGCTCAGTCTCAGGACCCTTGCTCTTTTTTATTTACATCAATGACAAAGCTGAAGGAATAGTCAATAAATTATATAAATTTGCAGATGATAAAGGTCTTCAGTGTTCCTAGCTGTGCAAAGGATGCTACTACTTTATAAAAGGATTTAGATCATTTTTTGAGTTGAGAAACTAAATGGCACATTGGTTTTAATTATAATAAATGCAGTACAAAGCACGTGGGTTATCATAATTTGAATTCTAAATATAATTTGGATTTAACAGTGCTATGAAAGAAAGGGATTTTGATGTAATAGTCAATCAGTCTTTAAAACCATTCAGGTAGTGTGCAGTTGCTAGTGGTAGGGCAAATAGGATTTAGGTTGTATCTACAGAAATACCAGACACAAGTCTAAAGAAGTTATAACTTCATTTTGCAAGTCATTGGTTAGGCCAAATTTGGTATATCGTGTTCATTCCTGGGCTCCTTACCTTAAGAAAGGCATTGAATTGTTGGAAAAGGTTCATAGAATGGTGCCTTTAATGGAGGGGTTGCCACACAAGGAGGGGCTGAAATATCTCAAATTGTTTTCTTTTGAAAAAAAGAGTTGAATGAGGTGTTTAAGATTGCTGATTCGTCATCTTTTTTCATATTCAACAGTGAGAATGGTAGAACTAAGGAACACAAATATAAACTTTGGCAGAGTAGGAGTCATGTTCAGCTAAGACAGTTTTCTTTTTATAACAGGGTGGTTCGTCTTTGAAATGGATTGCCTTCAGATATTGTAGAAGCAGTATATTTATTAGTTCAAGAAAAACCTTGATTAGTACGTGAATGATAAAGGCTGGCTTTAAGTTGTTGTTGGTTTTTTAAGTTAATTTAGTGGAACAACCAAGATGGACCAATAGGTTCCACATCGTCTTAAAACATTAAGTTATCTATTTATGTTCATTTACAGTGAAGAGGAATTAAACTTTTAAACATATAAAAGATGCTGATTCAGTTTAAAAAACACTAATTCAGTTTTTCTAAAGTAAGATTTCAACTTAATTAAAGAACTTCTTCAAGTTAACAAGAAGTATCACTACAATAGGTTGGCAAACAATGACTTAGAAGCATTAGGAAATATTGTATTTATGGTGGAACATCAGTGTAAAACAAAGAACAACATAATACAAAAATTTACTAAAATGTCAAGTTGTTGGTGAACAAATGAATCCTAATTCTTGATATTCAAGAAATAAAATACAACAATACAGTGAAAAGTTGATAACCAAGAGAACAATAGTATAAAATATGCAAAATGTCAGATTAATAAAATAAAAAATAAACATCATAATTTTTTAATGACAGTACCGCACCCAGGTTTTAGTTTTATATCACACTATCTACTTCATAGCTTTTTATAGTATGTTCTACTTTTGTATATATGTTTTTCATTTTCCATCTTAAAAGTTTGGTTGCCATAAAAACAAATGCCTACATCTTGCACAAACAATAATTATATAGTGAAATATTCAAACAAATCAGATAATGAGAAATGTTATTTCTTTCCTAAGCTGCATTAGATGTTCTTTGTAACTAATATATACCTTCCTTGAACCACATCATTATTATTATACATGTTTTGGAGTTTATGGCTATTAGGAAGATATGAGGCTTACTTTATAATCTTATAAAGAAAACTTTTTTAAGATAATATATTTTTAATATAAATTAAAATTTAAGAAAGTAATACTTGTTTGCAGTTGAACTGTGTATTCTGTCATTTATTTGACAGCCTGAAAAATGACTTGAATGGCTTGCAGATAGTTTCTGCTAGAATGAGATATCCAGAATGTGTACCTTCAAGTCTGAACTAGTCATGAGAAGTATAACCAGTATAATACATTCAACTCTAAGGATTAGAAATGTTTGACTTAACATTTTTTTTATTCTAAAGATTGTGAGACTCTCTATGAAATATAGTTTAGGAAATTACATTTAAGAATGTCATTAAAAAGGTTTTCAGTAGATGTGAAACAGAATGGAATATTATTATAATGTTTAGCATAGGTATTTCATTAACACTCCTACGAAAAGACGTTTCTAGTCCTGATTTCTCCAAGCCCGTTCCCCTGGCTGTGGTTTCGCTAGAGAGTAGATAGGGACAGTGGGAATCTCGTTAATCCATTCATTAATGGATTTAAATGGCAATTTCATTTAAATACAAAATTATTAGCCTAATATTAATAACCTTACAAGTTGCTCTAGGGCCTATTAGGCCCCACTTTTCGTAGGAGTGTTAATTGATTTATTTTCTATTTTTAATTCACTGATGTTGAGTTTATCAAACATTATATTTGTAATTGATTGATGCTGAGGCTTGTGAAATTTCTAGAAGGTCTAAATGATAAACATATAAATAGCTGCAACCAGATAAGCAGAAATAAAATAAAAGTGAAGTCATGTGAAAGAGAAGTTCAGTTATAGAAAAGTTAGAAAGGTAAAGTTAACTGTCATGGAAGTGAATGGCCTGATGGTTGATATGTTAGAGAGAAATTAACACTCAGATATAAGGAGAATAATTTCTAAACTAATTGAACCCATCTATGTGGACTTTGCAAAGATCAGATAATTACTGGAAGTACAGGATACAACTATGATAGCTCCAAGGCAGCATAAGTGAATTAAACAATGATACTATTGTGACAAAAACAGAGAAAAGTAATTCAGCCTGTAAACTAAATTATACATTACTGAATCGGACTAAGTGGACTTTTGACAAAAAGAAGAGAACTGTAAAGTGTTTAAGATACAACTATAATCACAGCATAAAGAATTTTGTACATTTGTCTAACTTGTTTCGAATATATACATGTTCTTTTAAAACAAATGAAGTGTGTTGGTAATTTTTTTGTGGAATTTATCACCAACAAGTCACAGACACCTACTGTAGAAGAATCCTTAATCCAACACACGTATATATTTATATTATAGTATACACGACTAAATTTTAGTTCCTACCAATCATTATACACTACAAACACTACTACAAATATACCAATAATACCACCTCATGAAAATTATTCAACTAATGACTTGTCTCCACAGATCAAGTCAATATCACCTGTACAAGACTTTTTGTCAAACAGTAATCGATATCCTTCTTCACAACTGCACGAGTAGCTTCCTTGGGTGTTAATACAAATTTTTTCACAGTTTCCATTGCTCACAGAACATTCATTAATATCTGTAAAAATATGCAATATTTAGAGTATTAGATAACAGAACATTGGTACACATACCTGTACTCCATTGTTTCACATTACATGATTTAAACATACAAATAGATCTAAATTACAAGACAATTAGAGCAAAATAAAAAAAATGTTTGAGTTATCTAACTCAATACACAAAAATTTATATTGCAACATAAAAAACTGAGCTTATAGCTCAAACACAATGAATTAATATATATGAATTATACTAAGTATGAAAATCAGTTATCTTAAATATTTTTTGAGCACAGGTGTAAACTTTCTGAGTAATAAATTGGGCAAAGATGTATACCTTCTGGGTGACAAGTGACCAAACATTTTGTGAAATGGGTAAAAAGTAAGTTAGAAATGGAGCACTTGTTCTACGAGAAAGAAACTGAAAATTATCATTTAGCAACATAACAGAAACAAAACTACTTAACAGAAGTAACCCTAGTAACATAATGGAAACAAAACTACCTAACCTATTGAACTTAACAGAAGTAACCCTAGTAACATAAATGGAAACAAAACTACCTAATCTATTGAACTTCACAGAAGTAACCATAGTAACATAACTGAAACAAAAGTACTTAACTCCTTGGACTTAACAGAAGTAACCCTAGTAATATAACAAAAACAAAACTACCTAACCCCTTGAACTTAACAGAAGTAACCCTAGTATCATAACGGAAACAAAACTACTTAATCCCTTGATCTTAACAGAAGTAACCCTAGCCACATGGTAGTAAGAAACCTACTTAACTCCTTGTACTTAAAATAATAAAAGTGACCCTTATTAATATGGCAGTAAGTAAAATAATTAATCCTTTAAACTTAACAGATGTAACTCTTAGTAACATGGTGGTAATAAAATAATTAACTTCTTGAACTTAATAGCAGTAATATGACAGTAAGAAATCTCTTGGGCTTCAGATAACAAAAGTAACCCTTAGCAACATGACAGTAAGAAAAACTTATTTTCTTGAACTTAGAATAGTGAATGTAAAAGCATTTGTTCATGATATGATTAAGTCGCTTCTCATCTCATAAAATTGTATTCAACAAAATACTGACTGAATGTGTGCAACAAACACAAGAAGATCTAGCTTTTATTTTAACGTCTGTTTAATTCAATATTTCAATTAGTACATGAAAGTTAACACACAAAAAACTGTATTCTTATAAGTATAAAATTCAAAAGCCCTTTCATTTTGGTGATCAAAATGTGCTTAGAAAGCTCTATACTGAAATCTGAAAATTCTGTTGTACACTTATGAGCCAATAAATGAGATTATATTGTAAAAACAAACAGAAAAAATTTCACCTTCACAGCTGGTAAGCTGAGGAGTCTGCTTGTATCCATCGTTACATATACACTGATATGTGCCCATCATGTTCTCACAGACACCATTCGAACAGATACCACTTGTTCGACTACACTCATCTATATCTGTACAACAAAAACATCCATTACTTGTTCACTCAGAGCCATGATTATCATACTTATTTTTATATAACACCTCTAACATTTGAAGCTTTTACAGTTGGTCCTTGAGCAAACATACTTTTAATTTTATGTTTCATCAAGACGCAACATTTACAGGTTAAAAACACTGTTATTCCATATTGTCGTGGTTGAATAGTTATAATATCTATTGCTTATGTAACCTTTTCCATTATCATAGAAGCAGCCTTTTCCAATACTATATTTAGACAATCGTAAATTCATTCACCAGTAATGAGAAATTATCACGGTTTATAATCCAATTTTAACATTTCTCTATAACAAAATTTTTACCTTTACAATATCTTCCATCAGAAGTCAGTTCGTGACCAAGGGGGCACTCACAACGGAAAGAACCGACAGTATTAATACACTGCCCACCTCGACAAAGGCCTCGATTTCTTTCACACTCATTAATGTCTAAAAATATAAATATATATGTGTACATTTAGTTACACTTTAAAATTAAGTTTTAATAAATAGTCTACCATTTATTCATGATACTTATGGGCCAATCCCCAAAGTGAAATTACAAGAGATTAAACTTTGAAAGAGTTACTTGCTATTAGAATTTAAAAGTATGTATTTAAACTAAATGAGTACTGAGAAAGAAAAAATAATTTAAACAAATATTATAAAAAGTATTAGAAAATAAATCTTATACTTTATTTATCAAATATACTAAGTCCTCAACTATAGCTTGTGAGTGTGACCTCAATTATATCTGGAGTAACTAAGGTTACTACACTATAAGAATGATGTTCCACATCATGTGCTGACCTTTGATCTACTTTTTCAATAATCAGTCATGCTAAATCTCATGGCTATGATTATGTGCTACTACCTGACACTTTTACAATTTTTATTATAACAAATTTCTGTTAAGTTAGACCTATCTTAAACGAAGCAAACTATCCATTGGTTTTCCCCCGTATATGAGCTTTAACTTTATAGATCAAGTTTACACAGACAGAAAAACACAGAAGTCCACCATAACTACGCTTAGAAAAGATCAACTGATTTAAAAATGTGACTGGAAGACTTAAAACTTCTGATTGGTGTTGGAACATGATTTAAATGGCCGTTGCTATTTAAACACACAGTGTGAAAGTATGCACCCATGAAGTACACTGAGGCTTTTTAAATTCAGAATGTTGTGTCTTTGTCATATAGCAATCCCCTTATGGTAATCTTTTTAATGTTTTTTTATGCGTTTCTAAGATAAGGATAACAGTCCACAAATACAATATAACATCACAATCTTGTATTAAAAAAAACTTTCATAGAAAGTGTGGTTTGCCATCTGTAATGCATAAACTAATCATAATAATTAATAAAGTCAACACAGTGATTATGAACCTTCAAATTATAAATTGTTTTAATATTATTTCACCACCAATATTCAGTCACTTTACATTCTGTTTTTCTTTTTTAACACCAGTATAAAAAACTGACCAAATAAAGTGGGAAATTCACTAATTTTCTACATATGGTATCCCCAGCAATATTTAGTGGAACTAACTATGACACTGATGGTACTTTTACATTTTTGTATGTTGTTAGGAACCATGGACCAAGAAAGATGTTAATTAGTTTGAAAACGTGTTCCAAAGACACGTGGGGAGCCCACTAGTACATAACAATTAAAGCAACTAATATACATCGTAATTAAAAAATACCATTACCATTTTCTAATGGAAATAAATGAAAAACCGTAAGCACATATGAAAAATAGAAACATTTGTTGTTGTTTCTTCAACCTTGGAAAACGTTTATAAATATTACTTTAGAATTAAAGAAACAAATAATTTAAAACCCCATACTAAGAATTTTTTTAAATCTCTGTAAACTCACCCATGCACATCTGCATCATCATAGTGTCTTCAAAGCCTTCATTACACTCGCATCGAAAGGATCCAAGAGTGTTGATACATCGCCCATTTGCACAAACGCCTCTGGCTATGGAACACTCATCGATGTCTAAGAATGAAGTAAAGAGTTACAACACTTAAAGTAATTCTAACCTCAAAATAAATATTTACAATTATCAGGTTTTTCTAGATTTCTATGAATTAATTAATTGGATGAGAATATATTTGTACAAGAAAAACACTGAATAATGTAAGTTTGCTGTTTTTAAAATAATAGATAGTTTATCTACAGGAAACAAACATGTGATTAAATGTTAAAATTAACTTATTATTTCGATCTTATCCTTCATATAACGTGAAAGATACGAGCTGAGGTACCTGCACCCTGGATAGAAGTTACGTAAAATTCATGATTAATGAAAGGTTATCTCAGAGCATAAAAAGTTGTTTCCTTTACATATAATTTTTTAAAAACCCAAAACAACCATAAAAACAGCAAAACACAAAATGCAAAATCATAAACTTGAACATACCTCTTCATGGACCCAACAAATCTTATTGGAAATTTTGGTGATAATCCATCAACAAGGTCAAAGTAGTGGTAAAAACAACAACAACACAAAAACATTCATAAAAACTACAAAATTGAAAATTTGTGTTATTCCCCCATGGACATAACAAACCTTTATACCTATTTTGGTGAATATCCTTCCACACCCTGCAAAATATTTACATGGACATACAACAGAAAGTACTATTATATTCATACAGATGGTGCTATTGCATTACTTCTGAATGTTATGTATTCATGACATCATATCTGCTTCCTGAAAATGAAAAAAATAAAGTTCTCTGTGAAGTGAAGTAGAGGTACAATGGGAAATTCACGACTCCTATGCAAATCTACATGCACATACAGTAAAAATTTCTTGAAGTTGAGAGTTGTACATCACATAGTATAAAAGTTTTTCCAGTATCATATAAGCAAGAGTTCCATTATAGTATGATATTATTTTCTTTTTCAGTATGCCATATCTTCATAAACCCTTTATACTATTTTCAATTATAAAAACCTGAACTTACCAGTACAATTCAAATTATGTTTATCAAGAGCAAACCCTTGGTTGCACTGGCAGTTGAAGCTTCCAATGGTGTTATGACATCTTCCATTCACACAGATGTTAGGAAAATGGACACATTCATTGATATCTACAAATAATGGACAAATAAGTAAGTTTCAGAAATGTAAAACACAAGTAAAGTTAAAACCTAGCAGCATATACATCCATGTAACTTTCCTGACTTGATATAAAGTACATTTTTTTTATAGATTACTATGTTCCAAATGTTATTTTAAAGCCAAAACACTGCTCTTCAGAGACCATCTACTCTAACTTTATGTTTACATAACCTATAGAGTTTAATAAAAGATGATAAAAGCCCTGTACCTCAAGTGTTTTTAAAAAATAATCTTACTTCTTCAGAAGAAAAAAGGTCCACCTTTCAAAAGCAGCCATGTTATAGGTATTGTTTTATACTGAAGTTTCTAGAAATCACATCTTCTTCTGATATCATGAACACAGAACTTATTGTTATTACTTAGTTATGTAATATTTGTTTTGTATTTGCTATACATTAAAGTAGGAAATAACATGAAAGTAATAGACTGTTTCGTACATCTGATCACATTAAATACATTATACTAATAGTTACAGTACACCAAGACAGCAGACATGGGCAGGGTTAACCTCTTCAAAATTTGACCATGGCAAATAAATACCCTTGTAATATACCGCAAAAATAATGAAGGAAAATGCTGGTATAAAAACTATTTTTTATGACGACAATATAAACTCTAGTAATAATAAAGGAATAAGTCAACAATAATAGTATTCATGATTGTTCACTGTTTTTTTTGGCCCCTCCACATCAATTATTAGACCAATATTAGAAGGTGAATACAATAATTTATAACTTTTTACTCATTTTTTACCATGATTTTTATATTAAGTTGTGAAATCCATTCCAAAATCATGGGGGTAGGCCCAGCACAGACAGGTGGTTAGGGCACTTGACTCGTAATCTGAGGGTCATGAGTTGGAATACCCATCATACCAAACATCCTCACCCTTTTAACTGCGGAGGTATTATAATGTTATGGTTAATCCCAATCTGCATTTGTAAAAGAGTAGCCTAAGAGTTGGCAGTGGGTGGTGACAACTAGTTGCCTTCCCTCTAGTCTTACAGTGCTAAATTAGGAATGACTAGTGAAAATACCCTCATGTAGTTTTTCATGAAATTCAAAGCAAACAAACAATTGATGGGGCAGTGTGCATGCATGGTTAATGAAGACTGCCTCAATGCTATATTAATCAAAACATTACATGAACTGGTGTTGAACTAGTAAACCATGACAACAAGAAGAAGGAAAGCTAAGTCAGCTGAGCAAGACAACAACAACAGAGTAGTAAATAAGACAGTTGAAAGAAAGACATTAGGCCAGTCAACTCTATTCACCTTTTTTAAAGAAAGGTTCAATGTCTCTGTAGAAAGTGTCTTAATTGTTATAGACAAAACTGAACAACTGTAAAATCTTACCAAGTTAATAACAAAAATATTTTAAGCACTGACTGAACTGAATGTACAAAGATACTGATATTAAAGTGAATTGATTAATTACAAGTACGACTGTATCAGAAACTTGTCAGTCATGCCTCATTAATCATACATTATTTCTTCATAATATGACTAGCCTTATCCCTGTCAATGGAAATTTTAATGCACTCTATGTGATATTATTGACAAACTGGTAAAGAAAGGTTAAACATTTCTGTTTCCAAGTGCAGAGACAAATCGTATTATGTACTAGAAGAAAAACTACACTTACCAGTTATAATAATCATTTCTCCTCGACCTCTCCCATCCAGGGAAAACCCTGGTCCTTTAATACACAATTCATTAAACTGCACTGAAAAGAACAACAACAAAAACTGTTAATGTGCTTGCTCAAAAATAACCACTGTATTAATAGCTTCATGAAAATCATAGAATACACACATTTAAATACCTAATAAAAAAAATAAAAAAATAATCATTATATATAGTTAAATACATCACAAACTAAAGATCAGTTCATCATATTAGAAAAACCTTAAGTTAAAAAAAATCACTTAAAGATAAATAAAAAACCTTACAAAGAAAGGCAGACCTTTCAAAAGTGGTTTGGTCATAGGTTTTAATATTTTTACCTAATAATTAGTACATTAAATCATATCATTGACAGCTTTACAATCGTTATGAGCAGTCAATATAAATATACCTAAAACCTTCATCCATGCTACTAACAACATTCTAAAGTATCATTTTAACGTTTAAATAGTTCCCTTCTCTCTCTACTTAAGTAACAACTAGGAAATAATTTATCTAGATGCAGAATTTATAGAATACTAAACAAAAAAACTATTATTATAGTGTTACAGGAGCATTTTCTCAACAGTTAAATTTAATAGTATTTAGATAGCCACCACATTGTAAATATTTAATTGATACAATCTTATGTAATCCAAAAACAACTGGTGTTAAATCTATTCAAAAAAACTAATTCAATACCAAGATAAACCCCAAACTCATTCAATACTGAGATAAACCAAAAACACATACAATACCAAGATAAACCACAAGCTCATTCAATACTAAGATAAACCACAAGCTCATTCAATACCAAGATAAACCACAAGCTCATTCAATACTAAGATAAACCACAAGCTCATTCAATACTAAGATAAACCACAAGCTCATTCAATACTAAGATAAACCACAAGCTCATTCAATACTAAGATAAACCACAAGCTCATTCAATACTAAGATAAACCACAAGCTCATTCAATACCAAGATAAACCACAAGCTCATTCAATACTAAGATAAACCACAAGCTCATTCAATACTAGGATAAACCACAAGCTCATTCAATACTAAGATAAACCACAAGCTCATTCAATACCAAGATAAACCACAAGCTCATTCAATACTGAGATAAACCACAAGCTCATTCAATACCAAGATAAACCACAAGCTCATTCAATACTAGGATAAACCACAAGCTCATTCAATACTAAGATAAACCACAAGCTCATTCAATACCAAGATAAACCACAAGCTCATTCAATACCAAGATAAACCACAAGCTCATTCAATACTAGGATAAACCACAAGCTCATTCAATACCAAGATAAACCACACGCTCATTCAATACTGAGATAAACCACAAGCTCATTCAATACTAAGATAAACCACAAGCTCATTCAATACTAAGATAAACCACAAGCTCATTCAATACTAGGATAAACCTGACAAAATGGAATATTGTTGGTCTTTTTGGTAGTTATGAAGTTGCTCAAATTATCCAACTTTACTTATAGTAAACAGGGTTAAGAAAATAACAGAAAAATATAATGTTTTACTGAAAACTAAACATTTAAAATGTATGTAGGAGGTTGTAGAGATTACACAAATGAAATTTGAAATGAAAAAGTAATTTAATTTTACCATGACAATCACTAATAAAAAGCTGATACATTCACTGACAAATCATTATGTAGCTTGTTAAAAATACTTCACTAAAAATATTATTTTTTTTGCATATGAAAGGATGATTATGTTTATTGAACATCTGGCAAATTTTGTGAAGATACACAAACTATATTGAAAGTTACTAGTAACAAAACTATAGATTTTAAATGAGTACAGACAGGTCATGTGGTTGGTCAAATTGACTGAGCCTGTGTTGAAAGATTTATACTAATTTTCCAAGAAAAATTTAGTACTAACTATGGAAAAGGAGACCATCAATGTCCTTATATCACATATTTCAATTAATATTCTAGAAAAAAAAATACTATGACTAAGGGAAGTTTTAAAAGAAACCTACATGATCCTGGTTGAGGACATGGTTCACAGGAATGACCCCAAGCCTTTCCCACAGAGCAACAACATAACATTTTCCTGTGTAGACCACTGAATGGGGTAATACAATGACCACCTTCATAATCAGCATAACATAGCTCTTCTCTCAGGTCTGATGATAAATTTAAAATATTGGTAACAGCAGTACACACATTTAAAAACAAAACAAGTAATGCCTGAACTTTATAGGTTTAAAACAGCAAACCAATAGTCTTTAGGTGTCAAATTAATGTTAATTTAATAACTGTAATATAAAGATTTTACTATGGTACTTATAAAGTTTGGTGTCTCATAGAATAACGTTTAAATACACACTTCATTTAAATAGAGTAATGCAAAATAATACATTAAAAACACATTTTGTATAAACTTTCTGACATTTAAACTATAAATATTAAAGTATAATAATTTAATAACACAAATGAAAATAATACTCACCAACACAATTATTACCACTTGGGTCTAAGGTTAAACCTGGTGGACAGTTGCAATGGTAAGATCCTTCTGTGTTGACACAAAGTCCTCCACCTTGGCAGACATTTGGAAAAACTTCACATTCATTCACATCTGTTAGAAATATCCATAAAAATGTTTTATGTACTTCTTTGTGAGGAATGAATTTCATAAAAGTGTCTAAGTTTCCCTTTCAAATAGTGACTGAAAATAATTAAAGTTGGAATGTTTTCTTTAGTTTTCCACTAAATGATTTGCAAGTCTTGAGACTATTTAAAGACATTTGTGTAACATGAAACATTGGCTGTTGTGTTCATTATGTTCCTTATCATATTATATGTGTTTTTAAAGTTTTCATTTGACCATATTATTAAAAAACAATAACCTACACAGAATAAGTCTACTTATATTGCTCACCCCCAAGCTTCATATAGCACCTGCTACAATACATAATACATATTGTTTAACACCCCACCCTATACAAAGGCTGGTACAATATACAATACACACTGTTTAACACCCCACTCCATACAAAAGCTGGTACAATACATACAAGACTGCTCAACAATTACAAATTTCTGTATGAATCCAATGAAAAATAACTTGTTAAAAACTATTCACTGATTTTGAACATACCCTATTCTATATTTTAGAAGAGGAAATATTGGATTTTTGCTATAAATATCAACATATGAATAAATGAAATGATTTATTATAGTGTACCATTAGCTATACAAATAAAAATAAAAATATTCATATATCTGAATTACTATAAATAATAAATCTATGGATAAAAGTAAATTACTAAAAATACATTAATAAAGTAATATTTAGTTGCTAAAGATTTTCTTCCTGTAGTAGTACAAAAATTCAATTAGTTATTAATCAAATATTGATTTGTTTGCTTGTCTCCAAATTCCTTTTACAATTTTGGATCTAGCAGGATCAAACTTGGTACATGGACTAGGGGTGTCTTTATTTTTATGACATAGACTTCCTACAAAGGAGGAGTAGAATGTATCCAAAATATCATCAAGGCATGACTGGGGTTTAGGATTAGGTTATCAGAGTGGCTGAACCATAACCCAGCTCACAAGCTAGCAGGACAAGACATGGTATACGTGCTCAAATACCACAAACAGGTGTCTTAACAAGGTTTTCTTTCAATTACAGACCCACTGAGGTAGATATAAAAGTAATTGGGGATAAAAGAGAAGTTTGATTGGTTAACTGGAGTCTCTGTGAATCTTGAGAGGGTGTTTGAGCCCTGTAGAAAAGCATTAATATTTTATACTAGTGTGATTGCAAATAACAAAATATATCTAGAATAATTCAAAAACTTTATAAACACCTTACATATCAAAGATATAATCAGCAAATGCAGATTATAAAATTTACCTGTACAAGTTTTACCATACAACATAATTAATCCTTTAGGGCATGTCAGATCTGAAATTCAGAGAGAGAAAAAAGGACAGTTTATACAACTAGTTCATATAAAATCAAAGTACAAGTTCGATGTAACAGTCCATACCTTCTAATTTGTAATCAAATTACACATTACAGAGAGATTAAAACTAATAAATTTGAATAACCTTATAAAAAATTTTACTTTATACAATTAATAAATCAAACTGCTATAAAAGTTCATTTGTTTGTTCTTATGAAACAAACAAATGAAACATTTTATACATAATCTAAACAGACATGATTACAGTTTTCAATATAATTCACAACAGCATGTTAAAAAAACTAAACACTTTAATTGTCTGAAACAAAGGTGAAAGTACTTGATAATTGGCTGTCACAGTTTTACACTAGTCCTTTTTGTAAAACAACATAC
Source organism: Tachypleus tridentatus (assembly GCF_004210375.1). Taxonomy (NCBI): domain Eukaryota; kingdom Metazoa; phylum Arthropoda; class Merostomata; order Xiphosura; family Limulidae; genus Tachypleus; species Tachypleus tridentatus. The sequence continues at coordinate 12,574,589 of NC_134837.1, forward strand.
TCAGTGATAAATTGTGCTGCATACAATTTATCTTTCATTCAGTTCTGAGGTTGTTCTTCTTTATTCGATACTTATCTTAAGTTCAGTCTTTTTTCTGATACTAGATAATAGCAAGCTGATATTAACTGTAGATACCTTAGTTTGATAACCCTAGTTTTTGTAGTAAAACTTAAGCACTGAAACTGTTAATTCTTCTTTATATTACAATCTCTTAGTTATTGATTTTATCATGTCAGGTCAAATAAGACTGATCAATTTTTATTTGTAAATGTAACTGATTTTATTTTATGATATTACAAATTTAGACTACATTTATATTGAGTGGTCTGAATGTTTGTAGTTACAGACAAAAAACATAAAATCAAAATTAAAAATAATGATGAATAAATCCCAATGCTATTATTACCAGCATCTCTGCATCTTTGACAAGGACTGCCCCACGCCTTCCCAATTGTAGCACAGCATTCAGATTTCAGTATGAGTTGTTTCACATCATTTTCACACCTGCCATTATGAACAGACAACCAACACACACCTTTTCTGTTGTCTGGTTGAGTCATATAAAAACAACAAAAGTAACTATTAGTATTACTGGCAAAATTAATGCCCAACTTACAACTGATGCCATATTATTATAATCTTTATAGGCAAGAAAAGAATATTAGACTCATTAAACTCAAGTAGGTCATACCAGCATCCAGCCAAAAACCCTGGTTTACCCATCAGACAGCGACAGTGTCTGTGATGACAAGAAACCCACTTGAAGTAAAAATGTACCTCAAGACAGCTGGTATGGTAATTAAAACTTTTATTAAAATAAAGTAGAGAATAAAGTTTTGACCTCTTTGTTAACCTGAAGATGACTTAAGAAGACTTTTATTTTAATAAAAGCTTTAATACCCATACCAGCTGTCTTCAGTGACAGTGTCCAATAACATTTTTATGTATCCTTGGTTGGAAACTAATTTTAACCATATTATAATCCACCTATTATAAATAAACTGGCAATATAAGATATGATGATAATTATTAGGATACTGTGAAAATACATCTGGCAGAAAGAGCAAAAGAATCATCATTTTAAGGAGTTAATCAGCTATACTCCTTACCAGGTTAAATTTTAGTTTCACTCTAAGTATGTAGTTTGCACTGATCAACTTATTAAGCACCTCACTGTCACTCAAATCACACACCCACAACTTACAGTGCAGGGAGTATTTTGTGAGTATTTTAACTTGGTTTGCCAGTTCCCAAATCTAGAGGTCCAAACTGCACTCTACTTTAATTTCTAACTCCTTTTATTTAATATGTTCATAATTAAAACTTCCAAATGCAGCAACAATAATATGACATTTTCAAAGGTGAGCCTTTCATCTTTAGGGAAAAAGTGGAAAAAATAAAGGTTCACCTTTCAAAAGTGCTTGGGTTATAGGGTTTTGTGACATCTTATATTCAAACTTCCTAAACCCATGTCTTTGTGAAACCATGAATAACATTTCCAAATATACAAGTGGCAAAAGCTGCAGTAAAAAGAAGTGCAAAAGTCAATGACTAGGTATAACAGATATTCATCACAACATCAGACTATTAAACTAGGATATATAATGTGTGGAATATGGCCTGAAAAGAGAAAGGACCCTAACTTCTAACAGCAACTATAGGACTCACCGATACAAACATTTCTTGTTTTATCAAGAGTAGTTCCTGGTTCACACTCACACCTATAGCTGCCTTCTGTGTTTATACAGACCCCTCCAATACAGACATCTTGACCCGGTACACTACATTCATCAATATCTGAAAAGACACAATATCATATGATTAGCCTCTAATGTATTAGACCTAATAAGTTTAAAACAAATATATGTTATTACATATTTCTTAATCTTTCATTGAAAAAAAAACTAATAATTTTACTCTAAGATCAAGAAATTCAGATGTTAAACCTCATTTTTACTCCATCCAAAATAATCTAAATAACTTTTTTATTCATAAAGTTTATCATAACCCTCAACAAGCATGACTGAAATTATATTTGTTCATAATAAACTAACTTTATATTTTTCATTTTGTGTTTACTTACTGATAAAGTATATTACAATTTACAGCTCTATTAAGATCTAAAACTAACCTTACTTACTGTAAAAGCTGTAAATTGTAATATACTAACTTTAACTTTGTAATGAACATACATCTTTAATTTGTAAAAACAGAAAACAAGTACAAAAACATTTAATTAATTACAGATCAAGTTTGGCTAATAAATACAATAATAATACCATTCAGATATAATGTAATATACATAATATAATTTTATAGTATGCAAATATTACATCTTCACACACTCAAAATAAATATCTCATATTGACATCTTAAAAATTCCTCATTTGTATAATACTAAATCCAGTTGAGGTGATGTCTGGATGTTACTTTCTGGATCAAATTCCTGTCAAGGAACATATTTAGTGTTGTACAAGACAGTTCCAATGTATCCTACTTTACCTTGCTTAAAGAGTTTGGTTTGTTTTGAATTTGCACAAAGCCACACAAGGGCTATCTGCACTTCATATCCCCAATTTAGTACAGATATACTAGAGGGAAGGAAATCAGTCAACACCACCCACTGCCAACCATTGAGCTACTCTTTTACCAATGAATACTATGATAAACTATCACATTATTACACCTCTACAGCTGAAACAGAGAGCATGCTCAGTAAGAGGAATTTAAATCTGTGACCCTCACATTACAAGTCAAGCTCATTAACCACCAGGCCAGGCCACGCCACGCTCTGTATAGAAAGTTGCATTATAACAGTCACATGAAGCATAAATACTTTTAGTTCTTGTGATCCAGTGTTCTGATTGGTCAAAAATATGAATTGAGGATGTAGTTTTCATCAAGAAGACTTGCTCTTAATTCATTATGAAAGTCTTGTCTATTCTACAAACTATAGTCCCCATATTGTACTCTCATTTTATTTGTTAATTTCTTTATGAATATATCTGTGGATTATTATTTTACTTCAACTTTCAAGTTGCAATGTAATAGTTTGATCACAAATAAATCATCATTCATCTTGGGTAACTTAACCAGTCACTTATATCTGTCTTTCCACACACTAGATCCTCATATATCTATTGTTACAGCAATCAGGTAATTGTGTGCTAAGCTTATCCTCATAGTAAGGAAAACAGTTTAAAAACAGAAAGACAGTAAAATTGTTAGAGGCTCAAATTTATCCAAATATAATATGAAGAGAAGTATTATTTTGTTGAATTTTCAGTAGTTTCTAGTTAAATAGGTAAAAATTAAAAGTCAGATGCTAAAAACAACATACGGTGAAAAAGCTCAATGAAAAATATGTCAAGGCAATCAGACTAATATAGGCAAACACAAAAATAAGTTTTCACTTCAGTTATATTAGTTGGTTCTGGAGGAAGTGCATTATCATTCAAAAATGAGTCAATTTTTTAAAAATAAGAACCATTAACTATGAAAGTGTGGCCCATTACCTGACACTTTAGATACATAACATAAACACACATACCCTCGCACACATTGGTGTGGGTGTTGTGCCTGTATCCAATTGGACATGTACACTGAAAGCTGCCTGGTGTGTTTCTACACTGACCCTTATCACACAGCAGCAGGTTCACTCTACACTCATTGATATCTGAAAAAAAATATACATATATCATTAACATATACAGTAAAGAATAAAGATTTAATCAGCTACAATATCCACAAAATTATGGTGTTATTTTTTTAACCAAGAGCACAAGACGTCATGACAGTTTCCCGTAAATTACAAAAACATAATTTGACATACCACTGAAACCATGATTACTAACTGTGATTTTGCAAGTCCTTTTCATATTTGTGGCCAAATTATATATTTCTTCTAAATTCCAAAGAAAATAGATTCTACCACCTGTTTAACAGACGTACTATTATGAAACATGAACATTAATGTTGAACTAAATGCAACAGATAATTCTTAAAATGTACAGTTGGATATACAGAGTATAATACTTATATTGAACAATACTTTTCAAGTTTTATGTTACAGGGTACTTTCTTAAATTATTTAAACATATACTTACTTCTATTATTAGTTACCAATAATTACAGCATTTAAAATAAATTATTCCATTATTAAAATTTGAACCAACCTTTTAATTTGATTGATTCGAATTTATTTCAGAACAGGATATAACATGTATACAAGTGTTTTGTGTTTGTAAACATTTGCAGTATTTGCAATGCTCTACTTAAAACAAGTTGGATTTGAGTCAAATATTAAATGTTTTCAATGGTGGAGTGAGGAAATAGCATCAGACAAAGAATGGCAGGATTATATTATACTACACTACCAGTCAGACACATCTTCACCTAATGTGCAATATTACAATCCTAGGTTATCTGAGTTGGAGGCTATCCATATACTATTTTTAGGAAAGATATCTTTCTGGATTATGTTAAACCTTTCAGATTACCCCCCTCCATTTTCAGTACTGCCTGCCCGCCCAGCAGGAGGTAATTATAGACAAGAAAAGAAATATTTTTTTACTGATAAGCTTTCATATAATTTTGTTATATACAAAGGACTGGTTTCTTACGACAAAGTTCACAATAATATAGTGTTTTTGCACTTTAAGAACACATTCAACAATTCTTAGAATTCCCCTTTCTTACTATAAGCACTATTTTTATCCATTTTATAACAGACAAACATAAAATATATATCATAATAAAAGGGTACGTCTGTGCAACTTCCACAACTCCAAACAAAATAATGTAGAAACCTAGAATTTTGCAGACATACTAAGTGGACCCCTAGGGCATGCATTTGAATATTATTTCTTACCTATACGTGTGTGTGCATGTGCAGACATCTTTTTAATGAAGCAAGCTAGCACAAAAAACCACATAGAAAAGTTGTTCTTTATATTACAAACAGAAATCACAGACACGTCTGTGTAGGTGTGACTGCCATAGCTCCAAGAGGAAAGAACTTAGAAATCTGAAATTTTGCACCAATATCACATACATCCTAAGGATGTGTAACTGGATATTATTACTCATCCAGTTGCATGTGTGCATGTGCATCTTTTTCATGAGGCAAGGTGGCAAAAATATTAGAGAGAAAATAAATAGTTCCTTGTATTACAAATTTACAGATACACATCACAGACAGACAGACAAAAACAAATATTTTTATCAATTTTATAGTTCATACAATTTATTTTATACTTTCAGCACATACACTCTTAACAACAATACACTTTTATTGCTAAACAACACGATATGAAAAGTGTTGGAATGCACTGTTACCAAAAAGCACTGGCTTTTCTATATACGAGTTGTTATATAAGGAATTACTTATTGTCTCTGTAGTTTTTTGCCATATTGCCACTAGGCTTGAGCTTCAAACATACTCATACATGTAGAAACCAAAATACTGGTCTTTTATTCTTAATGAAACTCTGTAGAATGGACAGCAACTGCCTGTTGTGGAGACACAAGTGTATAGAACAACATTTCAAAAGTCTTCTGCCTTTCATTTTCAAGTCAGTGTGTGTGTAGGTGTTATCGGTCTTTTATAGTATCCTGGTGGATTGTGGAGAGTGTGTTATGATTGGTTGGATTATCACTGTTTCTAATTGGAGGAAAGATTTCCTGTAGATTCAACTAATGGCAGGCACAGGTTACTCATCTCTACTCCAGAATCTCTGTTTAGTGAAGGTTTAATAGTGTTAACATAAAATGATTCTTTGAATTTCCTTGTCTTCCAGTATTTGTCTGTGTCGATGATTCTAGTTTTCTCCCAGATTATTCTGTGTCCAGTTGATGTGGCTGAATTTTATGTTTTCATGAGTCTTGTGCTACCTTTATGTTCTATAATTCTTGTCACAAGTTTTCTTCCCATTTCACCAATACACATTATCATTGCAGGAACGTAGAATTTCATAGATGATATTTTTCATTCTCTTTGGTACGTCGCTGTTTGTTTTATACCAGAATGGAATTTGAAGTATAGTACGATTTCCACTGGACTTCTATGTTGAACTTTTTGAATTTTTCACTGAAATGTTGAAGGTACGGTAGGTAAATGGTGGTAGTGATGGTAACTTTCTGTTGTGGTCTTCTTCAAGGAGTTTTGGATGAAGAAGGAGGTGTAACCATTCTGTTTAAAACTCTCTACAATCTTTTGGCGTTCTTCTTCAATGGATGTCTTTGCAAATGTTTTCTTCTCTATTGTTTAGGCACTGGATTATACCATGTTTTATCAAGGTTGGATGATAGGACTAGAAGTGTAGGTATCTATCTGTGTGGATTGGTTTTCTGTATACAGTTGTGGTTATTTGTCTTGCTTGTTTCTTACTTATTAGATTCACACATTGCAAATAAAGTCAACTGTAAACTCAGGATTTTAAACAACTGCAATGTATCTTGCTTAAATAGAAAATAATGACCTATTTGTAGTGAACCAAAGGAATACACCATTCAATTTTAAGTTATAAGAAATCCATAAGAGTTAATAATTATCATAGCTTGCATTAAAATTACAGTATTGATGGAAATAACCTTTACACACTTATGGAAGGAAAAGGATTTTAGTGTAATGGTTGATCAGTCTCCTAATCTATCCAAGCAGTGTGATGTTGTTAGTGGTAGATCAAATAAGATTTTAGGTGATATCTACTGAAATATTAAATTCAACTCATTTGGAGTAGTGCATTCAGTCTTGGACTCCTTACCTAATGAAGGACATGGAATTGTTGGAAAGGATTTAGAAGAGGGCTTCTAGGATGATACCTGGGGTTGAAAGGTTGTCATGTGAAGTTAAGACCTCTGAATATATTAAAGACTTGACTGAGGCACACAATGGAGAGAACAGCGGATCTAAATATAAATTTTGGTAGGATAGAAACTGTGTTAAGCAATAAAAGTTTCATTTTTCTAACAGGATTGTTAGCCTTTGGTATCGGCTGCCTTCGAATGTGGTTAATACAATACATTATATGGAGTTTAAGAGAAAGGTTAATAAATATCTGAATGATAAAAGCTGGTTTTGAGTTTTTAAGTTTCATTTAGTAGCTGGGACAGTCTAGATGGATCAATAGGGACTTTGTTATCTTTAAATTTTATGGTGTGTTAAATGCTTTTTAAGTGAGAGACTGTGTGATGTATTGTTTTTGTGAGTACATGACTTTCTAATTTTTATTGTAAAATCTTTTTGTAGCCTCAAATACTAACAAATAAGAAATAAATTACTTTACCTGTGCATTTCTTTCCAGTAGAATCAATCTCATAACCTGGGTTACAGATGCATCTATATCCTCCATGTAAGTCTTCACAAGCACCATTCACACATATTGAAGGATACATCACACACTCGTTAACATCTGGAACAAATAGTAAGAAATCTTCAAACCATACCTTTATTAAAACATCAATAAATAATTTCAATGTAATGAACCAAAAGTTAAAACACCTGCAAAATCACAGTTGAGAAACGTCAATCAAATGGTGTATACAAAATAATATGAGCAGTTATGCACAAAAGATGTACTTAAATCACTTACAAAGGTTCTTCAAATTAAAGAATAATGATTTTAAAGCAATAAAAAATATATCAAAATGGAGTTACTTGATCCATCATAAAACATGGCATTTCTGAAAATAATATACATATCAGTTATCTACTTGCAAATCTCAATATTAAAAGCACTTAACTTTTAATATTATGCAATAGTGCATAGCTTTTTAAAGTTAAAAAAGGAAATGCCATTTACAGTGAGACTTTCTATTTAATATGGCACTGTTCAAAGAAAAAGGCTATGGAAGTTAGGCGTCAAACATTTGTGAAAACAGTGTTCCATACAAGAGAAACATTTGTATGTACACACACACACACATTATATGTATATATGAATATACATATGTCTCTGAATGATGCTTTTCATAGTTTATAAATCAGTTAAATTGCATTATGTTACTTTTGAAATCTGAGCATAATTTTTCCATTTCTTTTTTCCATAAATTTTGCCATTGTGGTGATTAATTTTAACCATAATAGTACTACTCATAAAAATCCAGCTGCAGGGTAACAAATGTCTGGTGGGAATACAATATTACACTTTTATTAACATTTAAATCTAAAGCAAAACTTCCATTAAAATCAACTGAAAGATACATGAAATATCAGTTAACATATGATAAAAGAAAGGGTCCATTACATCACACAGTAAGATATACATTCCCTACCACAGGATGACCTTTTCTATACCAAACATAGGAAACACCCTACAGTGACCAAGGTCTGGAAGACAAATATCCAAGTAATATGTAACAATCATAGATGAAAAGCAAATCAAACACTTACTAGCTTACAAGAGAATGAAACCTCTTTACCAGGGAAGAAGATAGTTAAAACTCATTATAATATAAGGTAAAGATATGCTAGTAAACAAATGAATCACATATGACAAAGTTATTAATATCTTAAAGATATATTCAATTAACATAAATTTAACTAAAGCATTATCATATTTATGAACATTTGGGTAAAACGAATATATTTAAGGAAACCGAAAAAACATCACAAACTCAATAAGATTTAGAAGAAATATCCTCTTAGCACACATATCAAAGGTTGTATAATATCAGTAACAACTAAACAAGAAAAAAATAATAAACATTGTAGGAATTGGGTTGTTTATTAACAACAGGGGTCATTACTGGTATTTAGTGTTTGCAGAGTTAAGAAAAGAGAATAAAGTGAACAACATATCTTACACTTATCAATATCTGGGTGAAAATATAAAGACTTTATAACAAAAACTCAACAGTATATCTCTCACTGATAGAGTCTGAAAGGAAGTAACCACTTGTAAAACACAAACTGAAAGAAATGTGATTCTACATCAGAAAAAACGTAACCTAGACCATAGGGTAATTAACAGAAAAATTAAAAAAACATGTAACTATGTAACTTTACATCAGAAAAAGACAAGTAACCTAAACCATAGGATACTAAACAGAATAATTAAAAAAAGATGTAACAATGTAACTTCACGAGGAAAAGACAAGTAACCCAGACCATAGGATACTTAACAGTGTAATTAAATTCAAGAATAAAAGTACTCCACTGACAACAATTAAAGGTGTATACACATTTAAGAATACTTGGAGGAAAACAACTAAAGAATATATCACACATCCATGAAATCTTTGATGGATTTACTGTCATATATTTATTTTGATATAGACATCTGTTTAAGTTACATGTGTATTTAGAAATGTAAATAACTTATATTGTTAAATCTGTATTGCTCAACTGCCACCTATCTACTAAAATTGTAGAAGATTCTTGAGCATAACAATCAACAATATACATGTGTGCATAAACACTGGTGTATCATCTATATTATTGTGACACCTCTTGTTATGCCCATAACACAACACACCAAGAGATTAGTTTGCTATAGTTGTGACAATATAAATCTCAGAATCTATAACTGTAATTGATACAACACTTATCAATCAGAAACTTTCACCAGGAGTATTCACAGTTTTCAAACCATTTAACTTCGGCAGATTCACATTGGACATTAGTATTTTTATGAAAGCATTGCATAAATTCATTGGTAGAAAAACTCGGTGTGTGACTGCTAAAGAATGAAGAAACAGAGCTAGCTACCTACCTGTTAAATGAATTATACCTACATCACCTCGAAATTAATTCGCTCATTGTGAACCCTTGATAAAAAATATATCAAGAAATACCAAGACATATAGAAGACTCAATACTGTTTGTAAGTTTGTAAATGTTTTGTACATTGATCATTATTTGTAATAACCATTATTGTATATTGTATTATTCTTTGTATATTATAATTGTTTATCAGTCTTGTTGGCAAATATCATAAACTGTATACATAAACATTTATTTAACTTCTAAGTATCATTTAACAAAGCTTCAGGCTATTTAAAATACTGATATGTAACAAGTCTCAGATACCTTCATCAAGAATTAAAGGAAATTTCACACACATTCATTCATATCTGAAACAATTAACATAAATAGACATACGTTACACACATGAAAAGAAGAGAGAGATTCCATTCAAATAATATTAATCAGAGAATTATACAAAAACTTTAATTCTTAGTTGAAGATAGCCTCTTTAAAATATTTTGCAAGGTTGTAACAGTTGAAAAATTATTCCATTAACACTTACTGCAGGATACCTTACATTAAGAATTAATATTTCTGTTCATTTGGTTAAGAAGTTTTGTACACAGAGACAGGTTCTGAATGAATAATTAGTGGAACAAACATTCGTAATAAAGTTTCTTTATCAAATTATATGAATAACCAGCCTCCACATGCTGGAAAACTATGAAATTACAATTATGAAGCCTGACAGTTTATTGAATAAATCAGTATGTAAACCAGCAGGTGGTGTGTTTAGGGCATAACTTTTCCTTAGAAGTATGTTTCAGATTAAGATTTTTTTTAATCTCATCTGATCAAGAACTAATACTAAACCATGTGTACTCAAAGTTTCAAACACCAAAGCAAACAATGTAAAGAATAGCAAAATATATAAAATCAAATTCATACAAAATATTTCCTGTGGAGCCTGTCCGCACAACCTGACGTATTCCGTAGTACCAGGGAATGGACAAGGTGTGCATGGAGTTCCCCCAAGCTGGAGTGATACCGTCAATTGTAGCTCCAACACAGCAGCATTTAGATTTTCTCACAAGCATTCGTGATGGCAGACTACATTCTCCATCTTTAAACACAGAGTAACAGTAGTCTTGTCTAGTTTCTGAAAGCAAGACATATGCTATTTTAGGATAAACACAAGTCACATTATCTGATATTACCCTAAAACGACATAAAACTTTGTGTTCATGAACAAATTTATAAGGTTAGAATGTACCTTAGTCAGCGTTATTGTAAGCAGTTAGTAACAATGCATAATCAACAATTAAGACTAAAATGTATACAACTAAAGAACTAATACTGAACCATATGTAATCATAAACTGAAACAAAACAATGGGTTATCTGCAAAGACAAACAAGCCAAATGAAATATAAATTCAATACTAAACACATGAAACCAAGAATTAAATAATCATGAATCAATCCAAGTTATTCCAGTATGTGAATCTAATTAATAAAATATAAATTATGTATATGTTATTGAATAGAACTAAGTACACATACAAAGCTATACTATCATTTACATTAAACTTGACTTCAAAACAACTAACTAATTGAACTTTTTTACAGACAATGAAAGAAATATATTTTAAAATGAGGAACATACAGTAAGGGAAAAAATTAGAAGATATTCAAAGTGTAAAAAGATTTTTAATTCAAAAGTCTAATGGTATGGTTGAAAAAGAAATGAAACTGTTTTTTTTTTCTTTTAGTTTAGAAAATCAAAACTATAAAGCAAAAGTTATGAAAGACTTAATGATGTATGTGTGCATGTGTTTTTCTTATAGCAAAGCCACATCGGGCTATCTGCTGAGCCCACCATATTTTAAAATCTTATAAGAACAATCTACATTCAGATAAAGATGGAATTTTAATTTACATAAATTACTTACAGATTTAAATTATAAAATATCCCCTTTAAAACTGGATAAATGCATCACTTTTGATAGCGGTTAGCAACATTATGAAACATTACAAATAAGAAAAGCCCAGACTTTACAAACTGAATACAACCTAATTTAACAACTTTCTTGAAAAATTTTACTTTATGGGTTTTTGAAAATGGAATAAAATTTTCATTCTGTGAGAACTGACATTATTAAATTGGTTCCAAACGTGGATTTATGACCTATCATACATTATATATCATTTAACTTTACAACAGAATCCATACTACAGATGTTCCAGTATAAACCACAAAATTACTAATTCTTGAAAAAAAAATGAATAAAACTAATAAGAAAAGTTATTGTACAAGAGCAGACACACAAGTTATAATTTGTTTGTAGAATGTCCCATTATTAATATGTTTGGAGGAATGGAAAACATGCATTAAAGATAAATTAGGTTGGAGATTATTAATCAAGTCACAGGATAACCTGTTCAGGATGTTATTTAGAAAATAGCAACATATATTTTTATTGTCAAATTTTATTTTATATACTTGAAATAATTTCAAGTAGTTATAAGGTTATATTTTTTCATTGCTTACAAATGTTGAAAATGTAAAGCTATAGAAAAATACTTCTTTAATCAGTGATGACGAGAAAACCGTCTTGTAGAGAAAAATATATGTGTAAAAACGACTGGTTTGGGTCGAGAAAATGTTTTACGTAGAGAAGCGAACAACTTTTCAACCTTCTTCAGTCGTCATCAGGTCCACAAAGAAAGAAAGAGGTAACTGACTGATAGCTGACCACATGTTTGAAGGGAGTTGTGTAAGTGAGTGTAGGAATATGGAAGGCGTACCTAGATGTTTCATTATATTTATTGATATAGGTATAAAGTTGTTTCTTTGTATTAGTTTATTTTGGGCTTGAGTTGTTGTATAAGTAAACCTTCTTTAATTTTTTGTTTGTTTAGGTTTCTATATTTAGTATTTGGATGTTTTCTATGGTTATGTTGATTTGCAGTGTTCGAAAACGTGTGCAGGTGACTTTTTGTGTTCTTTGAATATGGTTTCCATTTTTCTACTTGTTTCTTCAATATAAAAGTCGTGGCAGTTATCACATTGCATTTTATAAATAATGTTGGTGTGGTGTTTGTCAGTGTAGTTTTTACACAGTATAGACCTCAGTTTTGTGCCTGGTTTTTGAATAAATTTGGTATTAACTGGAATGTCATATAATGTTACAAGTTTTTGCCAAATGTTGGCTATTTTTCTGCTGATGTCACGAATATATGGTATACAGCAATATATGGTTTCCTGATATTTTAATTCGTGAGATACGTTTACTTTTGTTAGTTGATTTTGCTTTTTGTCTAGGTGTGTGTGTGTGTGTGTGTGTGTGTGTGTGTGTGTGTGTGTGTGTGTGTGTAATGTTTTCTACGGTTTGTGGAGGAAACTTGTTGATGTTGATGAAGTATTGTTTTGTCTAATTCATTGTTAATTTTATCTGGTGAGCATAGTTTTATGACTGTGTTTATTTGGTTTCTTAGTATGTCGAGTTTCTGTTTTGTTTCATGACCAATAATGTCCACATATGAATCGTTTAATTACAATCCTGATAAATACATAGCTTGGACATTCTTCAAATATGTAACAGCCAGTTCATTCATCAAAGACTCTTTTAATTTCAAGTCTAATCTTAATCAACTTAATCATAAAGCCTTAATGGCCAGTTTCGATGTTATATCCCTCTTTACAGAAGTCCCAACCGCTGAAACCTGCAAGATAGCCTTAGAATTCTATATCCGAGCAACAAATTAGCAACCTTCATAGAATTCACCAAGATGAAGACAAACTTCATGTTCAACGACCATAACTATATACAAACAAATGGCCTAAGCATGGGCAACCCAGTATCACCAGTTTTAGCCAATATTTTTATGACACAAGTTGAAACACAAGCAATTAACACAGCATTACATCCACCACTATACTGGTACAGATATATAGATGACATGGTTGCAGGATTCACATCTACAGAACACACACTTAATTTTTCCAATCACATTAACTCTATATATCCCAACATTAACTTCACATGTGAACAGGAAGAAAGCAATCAAATATCATTTCTTAACCTCAAAATTACAAGAACTGACACACAATTCAAAACATAAATCCACCAAAAAAATCACCCATGCTGGACTATACATTCCTTGGGTCTCAGCATATGAAACAAAACAAAAACTCAACATACTGAAAAACCAAATAAACACAGCCATAAAACTTTGTTCACCAGATAACATTAGCAATGAATTAGGCAAAATAAAACAATACTTCATCAAATTCAATAAGTTTCCTCCACAAACTGTAGAAAACGTTATACGCACACACCTAGACATAAAGCAAAATCAACTTACAAAAGTAAATATATCCCACGAATTAAAAAATCATAAGACAATATACTGCTACATACCATACATTCCTGACATCAGCAGAAAAATAACCAACATTTGGAAAAAACTAGTAACAAAATATGACATTCCAGTTGATACCAAATTTATTCAAAAACTAGGGACAAAACTAAGGTCTATATTATGTAAAAACTACACTGACAAACACCACACCAACATTATTTATAAAATACAATGTGATAACTGCCACGACTTCTATATTGGAGAAACAAGTAGAAAAATGGAAACCAGAATTAAAGAACATAAAAATTCACCTTCACACATTTTTGAACACTGCAAGTCAAATAAACACAACATAACCATAGAAAACACTGAAATACTAAATAAAGAAACAAACATAAACACAAAATTAAATAAGCCTTACTTATACAACAACTCAAGCCCAAAATAAACCAATACAACGGAATACCTTTATATCTGTATTAATAAATATAATCAAACATCCAAGCACACCCTCCACATTCCTTCACTCAGTTACACAACCCCATTCAAACATGTGGTCAGCTATCAGTCAGGTACCTCTTTCTTTCTTTGTGAACCTAACAATGACTGAAGAAGGTCGAAACATTGTTCGCTCCTCTACATAAAAAATTTTCTCAACCCAAGCCAGCTGTTTTTACAAATATTTTTTTCAATACATTCTTTATATACTACACTAAAGAATTAAAAGCAAAATAACTAACTTAATCTGAAAATTGTAACATAAAATTAATGAAATAGTGTAGCAACATCCTTATTCTGTTTGTTGAATTACAAAAATTACACTGTTAACTTGTACTTTATAGCAAATGTTCATTAAAAGTACAAAATAAAGTGAGCAAGGAGAAAACTTATCAAACTTAGTGAAATCAACTCACCTCCTACATCAAAAAATTTAAAATTGTAAATTAAATTAATATCAAACAACATACAATTAAGATCTAAGATTAAAACTAAGTAATTAAAAACCATTTGACATAAATATTAAATCACACAATCCTGAAACAAAAACAAGCATAAGAAAATACACTAAATAATTTGGGATCAAGAAGAAGTACCAGATAATTTACAATTAAGAATACATGCAGCACAAAACTGAGTAAAATTAGGATCTACTTTAATAATCCATGTCTACATGTAAGAATACATGCAGCACAAAACTGAGTAAAATTAGGATCTACTTTAATAATCCATGTCTACATGTAAGAATACATGCAGCACAAAACTGAGTAAAATTAGGATCTACTTTAATAATCCATGTCTACATGTAAGAATACATGCAGCACAAAACTGAGTAAAATTAGGATCTACTTTAATAATCCATGTCTACTTGTAAGAATACATGCAGCACAAAACTGAGTAAAATTAGGATCTACTTTTATAATCCATGTCTACATGTAAGAATACATGCAGCACAAAACTGAGTAAAATTAGGATCTACTTGAATAATCCATGTCTACATGTAAGAATACATGCAGCACAAAACTGAGTAAAATTAGGATCTACTTGAATAATCCATGTCTACATGTAAGAATACATGCAGCACAAAACTGAGTAAAATTAGGATCTACTTTAATAATCCATGTCTACTTGACAAGTAATATAAAACTAAATACTTCCCAAAAGTAATACCAAATCAAATGTAAGAAAAACTAACAAAAATTTACAAGTAATAATGACAGTTAATGTCAGACAACATGTAATCAAGCCCTGTATGGTCAAGAACTAACACCCAACCATATGTAACCAACAGTTAACATCAAATTAATTGTAATCAGTCCTGTGAACTAACACCCAACCATATGTAACCAACAGTTAACATCAAATTAATTGTAATCAGTCCTGTGAACTAACACCCAACCATATGTAACCAACAGTTAATGTCAGACAAATTGTAATCAGCCCTGTATGGTCAAGAACTAACACCCAACCATATGTAACCAACAGTTAACATCAAATTAATTGTAATCAGTCCTGTATGGCCAATAACTAAAATCCAACCATATGTAACCAACAGTTAACATCAAATTAATTGTAATCAGTCCTGTATGGTCAAGAACTAACACCCAACCATATGTAATGAACAGTTAACATCAAATCACATGTAATTAGTCCTGTATGGTGAAGAACTAACATCCCAACACATGTAACCAACAGTTATCAAATCAAGGATTAACATTAAACCACATGAAATGAACCAAGTACTTCAGAATATAAAGTTTATATAGTTAGAAATTAATAGTAAATAATTTATGTTAATAATTAATACCTAATACTACACTATACGAAACAACTAGTAATAAAAAGCCATAAAATTAGACAAAATAAATAAACACATTATTTGATGCATTTCTTATGAATCCAAACGTCAAAGACATTGTATCCTGCCTAATCACAATGTCCAACAGTTACAAATATTTACTACTAAATACAAAAACAGTACCAGTATAAAAACAAAAACTCAGTGAAAGAAAACTAAGCTCAGAGGTGGAATTTTGGTGTCATTATAAACTAAGCATTAGAAATAAATCTTTAAATATATCCACACTTCATACCAGGGCCAACATTTCTGTACAGATTAAAATTAATTATGTGTCACTTCTACGAAATATTGTTTATCTTGTGACCATATTGTATACTTACCAACGCAAGTTCTTCCTCCGTTGGTTAATTCAGTACCATCACGACAGATACACTTAAAACTCCCAGGTGTATTAAGACATTGTCCATTTATACATGAGTTAGGAACTTCAACACATTCATTGATATCTGTAATAAAGTAAAATAAAAAATAACAACATATTAGTGATAAACTAACACACTTATTAACTTCATTTGATGTGGTATAATATTTTCATTCTTTTCTTTCTGCTACTAATATGAGTAAAATTTATATGTCTAATGTAGTTACAATCATATTTCTTTCTATAAAAACAATAAAGATCAAAAAATGAAGTTTTATGCCAGTTTAGTTTGGTTCAGAATGTATCAAAAATAACAAAAAAAGTGAGAAAAACTGTAGGAGGGATCAGGTGCTTCTCTGAAACAAATGATGTGAAAGTAACATCTTTTAGAAGGTTGGATGGTTGGTTGATTTGGTGTTTTATGGCATAAAGCAATTAGGCTATCTGTGTCAAACGTGTGCTAAAAAGTTAAAATTAATTTTAGTAAATTTCATAAATGGAGAAAAAGTTGTAAAGAACTTTCTGTAGCATAACTGTATTTATCATAACTCACCAGGAAGACCAACAGCTAAGTACAAAAACCACCATCAGTCACCTGAAGTTAGCCTTTCCAGTCCAGGTTCTGAGTTATTTGATGTTATGGCCATTTTCAGAAAGTAAAGTAATAAAAGTTTTTAAAGACTTGTAGCAAAATTTTCATAATAACTCACCATGATGACTAACAGGTAGTTCAAACAGCAGCATTAGTCACCTGAAATTGGCCTTTCCGGTCCTGGTTTTGAGTTATTTTATGTTATGGCCATTTTCTAATTTCAAATTAAACTAGATGGACTTTGATTCTTAAAAGGGAATCACATTTAAAAAGGTCTAATGTATAATTTAAAAAAAACTTAAAAACATTACTCAGGTGAACAGTATCACCATCACCAATAACACTGTCTAATGTTATGGACAAACCTTGGGACAGAAGTAGATGTTAAAGAACAATGGGCCAGTCAGTTTCGAATATCAATGAGAACAGGGTCTGAACCAACGTGAAGTGATTCCAGCGCCAGTAGAGAACTAAGTGAGTCAGTATAAATAGTGCAGATTGAGTACTGCTTAGCTTCCATGTGATCCAGGGCAAGAGAAATGGCATACAGTTCAGCAGTGAACATAGAAGCTGTAGAGGAAATTCTTCATGCAACCACTGAACCAGAACAAACCATGGCAGAGCTCACACAGTCACCTGATTTCAAACCATCTGTATAAATAGGAATGGAAGGATGGTTTGAAAGATGTTCAGCAAATAGCAGACAGTATTCCAATTGGGAGTGTGCTTTTCTCAGATGACTGAAAGATAGGTCACATTTGGGGATTGTAAGAAGCCATGGTGGGATGGGCTGACCAGTGGATACAGCAATGTTATCCAAGGACAGACCCAATTCATCCAACTGCACCTGGATACAAAGGCCAAAAGAAGCAATGGCAGTTCATCTGTTCTGAAAAAGTATGGCCCACCGAGGAAGCAAAACACAACCCCAGGTGGGATGCTTTGGTAAAAAATGAAGTTTCGAAGCATATAGTAAAGACAGTTGCAAACGGTGTAGGTGCAAAGAAGGTTCATGAGACTATGTATAAACTCTGAACTGGAGAAGTACAGAAAGCCCCATTGCAGAGCCAAAGTCCTTGATGATGAATGAAGTCCAGCATTTTTAACGCCAAAATCCTGGCAGAGCCATAGACCAGTGATCCATGATCAAGTTTCGATTGAATAAGTTAATGATACATCTTTAGCACAGAACAATGATCCACTCCTCAAGTCATAAAAGAGAGGGATATAGAGAATGTTCAGTGTTCTTGTATATTTGACCTGTAGCTGCTTCATGTGTGGTCAAAGATAAGCCTCAAAAACTTTATCACATGCAGCACAACTACACCGATATGGAGTTCAGGATCAGGGCGAATACCCTGTTGGTGGCAAAAGTGTATGCAAATGGTTTTAGAGAGAGAGAAGTTAAGGCCGTTTGCTGTGGTCCACTTCAGTAAATGATTGAGGGTAGTCTATAGCTGCCACTAAATATACCTCATGTTCGACGACTGACATGAGATGTGAAAGTCATCAACACAGAGCCCTTTTGCAACAATGAGAGGGAGTTGTTCAGTGATGGCATTAATTTTTATACTGAAAAGTGTGATACTCAAAGCACAGCAATGAGGGACTCAAAGTTCCTGTAGAAAAGAACAGGAAAGTGTTGAACCCACATGAACTTGGAAACTCCTGTCCATTAAAACATTTTTAATAAAAATGGGCAAATGGCCACGTATCCCACATATATGAAGGTCTTGCAAGATGCCATACCTCCATGTTGTATCATAAGCCTTCTCAATGAAAAACAATGTTGATACAAGATGTTGTCATTTGAAAAAGGCTTATCTGATTGATGTTTCAAGTCGAATCAGGTGATCCACGGTGGAGTGCTGTCGTCAGAACCCACATTGAATGGGCGAGAGGAAATTGTTTGATTCGAGGAACCAAACAAGATGAACATTAACCATCCTCTCTAAGGTCTTACAGAGACAGCTCGTTAAAGCAATTGGACTGCAGTTTGAAGGAAGCTTGGGATCCTTCCCAGGCTTAGAGAAAGTGAGGAGCAAACGGAGAGATCAACAGCGTTAAAGACTGGCTAGGTGCATGAAAATAGGTACAAGAACCAGTATTTAAAAAAGAAAGGTTGTGATCAGAGAGCAAAAGCTCTTCAGAACGACCCCTCCTTTCAATATCAGCACTTCCCTAGAAGGGATGATGTCCACTAAAGTCCCCCAGGCTTAAAAAGGGATACGGCAACTGTTCAATGAGAGCATCAAAGTCTGATTGATCATATGTCTCTCCAGGCAACAGGTAGAGAGAACAAACAGTGATGGTATGACCCAAGGAAACACAGATGGCTATGGCCTCCAAGAGTGTTGTCAAGTGGCAAAGATGGTGTGAGAATATGCTGATCAACCAACAGTGCCACCCATCCATGCACTCATCCATCACACAGCCTGTCATTACTGTACAAAGAAAACCACCAAAAGGTAGCTGTATTGGCAGGTTTCAGAGAAGTTTCCTGTAAGGAACGACATACAGGATGGTAGGAAGCAATCAGTGTTTTGATGTCATCCAGATTAGAATGTAAACCTCGAAAGTTCCACTGTATCAAGGTGGCCATTTTTATATATGTGTAGGCAAACTGGGTGGAGAACCCTTCAGTTTATGACCACGTCTTTTTTCCTTACTGTCCTTGTTCAAGGGAGGTCTATGGGCCTCCATGGATCCTGCCCTGGGTCGATTTGGCAGGCCTTTGCTGTTGGAAGGGAATTCCAGTGACTGAGAACGTGAACAAATAATCGTTTTGCATCTTAGGGTGGGAGAAGAAGATGTATCCGAGAAAATGTCCGTACCAGAACCAAAGCAGGTGAGGTGGAACTTGGGAGTTGTTGGAATGTGCGTAAGGGTCATAGATGGATGTTGAAGTTGATTCATCAACTTTTTTAACCATGGAGGTCAAAAGACTATTCATTTGTTTTGAGAACAATTCTTTTGGAGGCACAGAAAGATCTGTCTGCACTCCCATAGTAGTATTGGAACAAAGTGCAACAGCATACGTCTGAGATGAAGTGGTGGGCAGCAACTTTCGAGCCTCAGGATAAGTAATGTTACGAATTGTTCTCAAACGCTGCATCTCTTTGTCTTCCAACCATTTAGGACAAAAACAAAAGTAGGACAGGTGAGAGCCATTGCAACTGATGCAATGAGGGTCCATTTCACACTCACAGACATCATGATCCTTGATACCGCAGCAAGCACACGTCAAGGAACCCCGGCACGACGTCTTTGAGTGACCAAACCGCTGACACTGCAAACATCAGAGAGGGTTTGAAATGTACAGCCATATCCTGCAATTAAGATAATCTGCCTTGATGGTGGCAGGTGGACGTGGTAATGTAAATGTCAGAATGAGGCTATTGGTCAGCATCATAATTCCATCTTTGCAAGTGAAGATACGCCTAACTGCAGGAACTCCTTGGGTGGAGAAACCAGTGAGAATCTCCGACTCGGGGATGTTCTTCAAATCCCTTTCAACAATAACTCCTCGTGATGAATTCAGAGTAGCACGAGGTGTAACATTGAGGTATATCCCCAATCGTCTTTGCATGGACGAGGAGTTCACTGTGTTGAGACGTGGATGCTTCCACCAATGTCACCGTATCAAAGCTTCTTTACAGACTTTTGAGAGCCAGCAAGTCCCTCTAGTCCATTCTGAATGAAAAAGGGAGACATTAGCCCTGAAGGTTTGTCTGAAAGAGAATGTAGAATAAGAAAATGAGGTACAATAGGTGTCACAATGTTGAAGATTCAGCCTGAACTGAACTCAGAATCTTCAAGACATGGTGGTTTACCCATGGACTATTTTTTCACTATTTAAGTTTTTATTTGGAGGATCCATAATAAAAAAAAAGAAATTTCAGTGCCCACTGACCCCACCCACCATAGATCCCTAGGAGGGGACTCACTACAATGTCAAACAAGGACAGTGCAGCAACACCAGGGTTTCGTGAGCACTATACCCAAACACCAGCATCAGATACAATCTCCACAACACCTGTTGAGAACATTCACCACTGGTACTTGGTCGACCCTAGCCCAAGTGGACCAGCTGACTGACCCAAGGGGGGCTACCCAAAAGCTGCCCGTCTACAGGAATTCAAGGCCAAAGTGGTGTGTTACAGTTGGACCCCTCAACCACTAGGATCCAAGGTCGCCATGCACAGCAAACACATGGGTGAATGTTTAGATCCCAGAGAAGATAAACTGAAAGAACATAACCTATCCTGGGAGGGCCCTTCACCATGTATAGGAGTCCATACCAAGGGATCGTTTAGGAGAACAAATCACTCAAACATTTCATTCTTGTATCTTAACCCTTTGGCAGACAATCCTGGAATTACCAATATTTTAATGCTAGTAGACAAGATAAATTTGTTACTAATGTTTAATTATTCTCTTTAATAAACGATGTACATATCCATAGTGAGCTGCACAGAGTGCATGGGGAATACTTTCACCTTTAAACAGCAAATTTTCATTGTTGATACACCCACTACCATCCAAAGCATGAAATTCATGCACAAGACATTTATATGTTCTTCAGTAATTTACTAAAGATATAATGGCACTACTCTTCACTGTGGCATTTAATTTATACTAAAACAAATAATTAAAAATCTCAATGTAATGCATGATTTTTAAATATCAAAAATTAGGTTACAGAAAACTTATAAACATACTAACTCAAACACATAAATATATCCACCTGTTGAGAGTCTGTAGAAAACAAAAACCTACCAACACAAACATATCCATCTGGAGAGATCCTGTACCCTGAGTTACATACACATCGAAAACTGCCGTCAATATTAACACACATTCCATTCTCACACATTCCTGTTACTCCACATTCGTCACGATCTGGGAAAATTAGAACACAAAATGTTTTTAATACATGCAAATATATATAGAAATAAAAAAGAAATTCTTCACTTTTTAACAGCTTCTTACCTTATGGCAAGAGAAGCAATTATAACAAAACAACCCACAAAAAAATGAAATAATTTCAATACACTTCAGCCTGTACTGAACTTATACATGTGTCAGTAACAACAAAACACCACTTTAGTTATATGTTGTTCTTGTATGTTATGCGCATAAAACCTTTCACTTGTTAACAATGACCACCAGGTTTATAGGGTTATTACACTCACTCTTAATTGAAATAGTCAATAAGCTACTCCTGTACAAGATATTCAGTTCTCTGACGAACAATACAATTATTCTTTTTAGAACAACAAAACAATACTTTTAACTGGATTTTATGGGCTTAAAAGAAACTGTTATTAGTATATCATTAGTTTTCTTCGTTTATTTTGATGTGTTTTTAAACATGTTTGTTCATCTGTACTTTGAGATTATGTTCTTTTTGCAGAAAAACTAAGCTGCTATGTTTTAAAATAGTGGCACTAGTCACCCTTCTTTATTAATTCTAAAATCCACTTTGACAAACAAGTTAGAGAATCATATGAACAGTGAAGAAATGAAGACTAACCAAATTAATTAGTGTTAACTCTCTTCTGAACTACTTTTTTATTTGATATCAAAAGTATTGTGTGATTATGTAACAAAAGGTTGTGACATATTACATTTCTGATACACATTACTCCTTACAAAACATTTTAGGGTAAAGACTTTTGTTTTAACCCCTCAAAGTAAGACACTGATTTGATCTTTATGCTGTTAGTGGAGAGAATAAAATAATCTGTAATACAATAGTTTATTGTTCTAAAATTATATCTTACCAACACAAAATTTGCCACTGGGTCCTAAAACAAAGCCTTCCTTGCAATGACATTGATAGCTTCCTGGAATATTTTCACACTGACCTCGATTGCAAATTCGACCATTTTCAGCACATTCATCAATATCTTCAATATAAAATAAATACCTAATCAAATCTAGAGTTCATGGGTAATTGAACATAAGACCAAGATTCAAGAAGATAAAAAGAAACATTAACCAGACATGTTTATTGTACCAAAACACTACAAGAAACAAAGGATAATGCAGTTGTTCACCCTAGCTCGTCTGGTAGAAAATTTTTATATATAACAAACAGGTAAAGACAATGCAATCAATGCATAGTGGTAGCATGTTTCAAATGTGATATGACAGAAAACTTTTGAAGTTAACTTTTTGCTCAAAATACTTGTATTACAAAACTGTTTTTCCCTAGCATCCATATTTTTACCTCGTCTTAGAGAATAATTGAATTTCAACTCCTTGTTGTGCATGTGAAGTCACGTGATCCAAATGAACTGAAATGTTGAAGCCTTATTAAACTTGTAAGTTTATTATCACAAGTTATTAATACACTTACATTTACTCAAAGTTATTCTTGTTTAACTTACAGATTAGCAAGTACAATAGTATAGACAGGTTTAATCTGAATAAAGCTGGGATCTGTTTAACCAGGGTCATTCTCATTTAACCTATGGATTAGCAAGAACACATAACATAACTTTGTTCTTATTAAACTCATCTAAGATCTGAATGACAGGAAATGAGGAAAGAATTTGCATACTGTTAATAATTTAAACTCATGTAATCTTAATTGTGAAAATAAAATGAACATGAAACATTTTATGGAAAGAACATCAATGTTATAAAGAAGACCTATTTATCTGTAGTGAGTTCAGTATAAGGGATAAACCTAAAGTAATGAGAAAAGATCAAATACCATATTGTCAAAATTATACTAAAATACAATAACTTATGGAAATATTGAATATTTGTTTTTTAACTTACCGATACAAGCATGTCCCAGATGAGCTAGAACATACCCTTCGTTGCACTGACATGTGAATGAACCATCAATGTTTACACATACTCCGTTTGCACACATACCCTTAGTTGCACATTCATCCATATCTGGGCATAAAAGAGAGAGAGAAAACGTTAAGAATTTAAATAGCTATATGTTTGTGAAAATATACACAATAATGAAAGTAATTAAAGAAACATACACTTGCAGAAACCATAAACGAATAATAGTAACTGTATGCAGAATGTACTAAAGACACAAAACATTGAAATAAAATAACCAGTTTTTAGTCATGTAGAGTGAAATTAACAGTATACTCTATAGAAAAGAATGACTTACTACACAGCATGGAAATGTAATTTGTAAAAAGTAGATCACAAAAACTTGGCTAAAAATATGATGGTAACAAACTGCAGTTATAAACTGATGTAATAATTAATATCTGTTATGTTTACTGTTTTCAATAAAAAACAACTCATTAGCCACCTTGAATAAATAGCAAAAAAATCTATATTTAGGTGACAGTAAAATGTACCATATGGGAGTTTGTACAGTTCAACTGGCATATATTCAACTAGTAATTACAGTTTGTAAACACTTAGCTTAATCAAGAATCTTAAAGAAAGCACACAAAAACACACACACATGTCGATACAAGCTTCACCTTTTATTGTTAAGCCTGTTATTTCACTATTCACATTTTAAAACAAGTCACCATACATATATAAAACATCCATCAAACTACTTGTTAAGTATACTTCCTAGCTTTATTTTTAAAAAGCCGTAAGTAAGTAACATATTTTACTGTTAACTGTAAACTTTTTTTTTACCACAGATTTTTGAACAGGACACATACCAGTACAATCTTGACCATCAGCTGTGAGGAAGAACCCACTTGGACATATACACTGGAAGCTTCCTTGTGTATTCACACACTGTCCTCTCTGACAAATGTTTTTGTTCTTGCATTCATTTATATCTAAACAAAAATAAAACCAGAAACGTACATTCAGTAAGGTATTTTCATAAATTTTACAAATAAACTCATGATATTATTCTTATGATCATTATTTTACTAGAAATTTACTATAGCTATTACTTTACATGAAATTAAATCATTACAGCACATCTACAACTATTATTTTATTGGAAATGGAATCACAACATCATATCTATCTAATAACTTATTATTCCTAGCTTACTGCATTTTATCATAATACACCTGTCTTAGAGTACTGCTGTAACATTCAAAAACTACATATTCTATCTTTTCATGGTATGTATATTTTACAAGGTATTTAGATTATTTTATAGTTTTGATTTGGAACATCACAAATCCAGTTGAAGTTGAGTGATAAATTAAGCCTGTCACGTTACTTTCTGAAGAAGGTACAGTCAAGGAACTTTTCTACCATTTCAAAAGATAGTTGAATTCTACTTTACCTTGTGTATAGAGATTATACCAGTCATGTCAAGTAGAGACACGTAAAGATTTTTATTATTGCTTTTCTTCTGAATGATCAGTTACAGATAAAATTTACTTTTTGGATCAATTATTTTTAATCTAACAGAGACAAGAACCCTTGTCCAGCTTTTGATCTCTTCACCTTTGCTGATTACTGTAGCTAGATTGACCTCAACTGACGCTGATTACTGTAGCTAGATTGACCTCAACTGATGCTGATTACTGTAGCTAGATTGACCTCAACTGATGGTGATTACTGTAGCTAGATTGACCTCAACTGATGGTGATTACTGTAGCTAGATTGACCTCAACTGATTCTTTATTTTATTTTCATATTTAGTTCATTTCTTTATTTTTCTCTAGCTTAACTACAATACAAGACTCCACCACCTCAACAATTAGAACAATAAACATTAACTTCTATGACGGTCATCAAATTAATCCTAATTTTAGTTACTGGATAGCCATAATAACTGGATACTCTAATTAGTTGATTAGTTTTGTAACATTAAACAATTTGAATCAAAATTTTGGTTACTGGATAGTTTGAATAATTAAAACCAACAATAATAAAAAAAAAATATTTATTATTTTTGCGACACTAAAAGCTTAATCAATTTTGGTTAATTAATTATTTTATATTACACTAACTGATATAATTAAAGGTCACAGACACTCAAGAGTATCAATTAGAAAGTTTATCTGAAACATTAAACAGCTATTTTAAGTCCTCAAGAAACACATTAATGTAAGTTACTAATACAAGAACTTGAAGTAAAGAAACAGTTACATCAGACTGACAATTTAGTGTCTCTACAAGTACATATAAATAGTTCTAGAATGGTAACAACAAAGAACAGTCCAGTATCGTACGACACGTATTTCCCACCTACGATCAAGTGGTGACTACAGCAATCATTGGGAAGAGTCAGTAATTAAAGAGGCTGATAATAAACAGAAACAAGACTGAACTAAATGCAACAGATAGCACAACTACACTACTGCTGGAACTTTAAATTACCACACAGCAGTAATAACATTATCAAAATGATTGTTACTTGGAAGACTGGAATTTCCCAAGAACAGCTATTCTTACAATTTTGTGCTTTATATAATTAGAAAAAACTGTAAAATGTCAGCTACTTAGCAGATTTAGATATTTTGGTTAATGCTATACTGTAATGAAGATATTCTGATGAATGAAAGGAACTAAGTTTTTAAAGAGTAGGATTTGAAAGATATCTTTCTAACAACTTACCTTCACATTTCTTTTGACTATTAACTAATCGGAAACCGTTGAAACATTCACACTTGTACGATTTTTCAGTATCAATACATCTTCCATTTTGCAGAGAAGGATTTAAGTCACATTCATTTATTGCCAGTGAAATGTCACATAAGGTATTATAGTCTGCTAAAAATATATAAAATATTATTTATTTACAATGTTAAAACTGATAGGTAATTTAAATATATAGTAATATTTTTTTTTCCTCTGATTGATATACTATGAAAAACATATTTACCTCAAAAACTGAACACAACAAAAATCAGGTTTTTGAAAATAAAAAGTATTTACAAGTTACAAGGAAAACAGAATTTTGATTCATTGTAAATTATCATTTCTAATTTTAGCAAGGTGAATTTCCTCATTCATATACAAAACAAAAATATCAATTCTAACACATTTCAAGTCTCAGACCACAAAGCATCTTATAGTTTAAGTTCCCAAATGAAGTAATCTTAATTTCCAAATGACTTGGAAATTAGGTCCACATCTATATTAATGTAAAGTTGACACATACAGTATTGTTTCTGAAGTCAATGACATTATTGGAGAGTGGAGAACACGAAAATAAATGAAAGTGTAAACTTGACCATAACTAAAGCACTTCAAGACCTTTATGACTGCCAACAGCAATATCAGAGACATCAGTGATGACGAGAAACCCACTTGTTGAGAAATTTATATGCAAAAAACGGCTCGTTTGGGCTGAGAAAACACTTTACATTGTTCGCTCTTCTATGTAAAGTGTTTTCTCAGCCCAAACGAGCCGTTTTTTGCATATAAATATCAGAGACATGTTCACACAGCCAAAAAAGCTGAATAGAACTTCCAACTTATTTTGTCTTATACAGTCCACTCATAATATATCATTCAAGCTGACAATGTCTTCAAGAAAACATACATAAGCAGGATTTTCTTTCCTACTCTGATATCACCACTGAACTTAGGAAACTGCTCTAACTTTGAGTATTATTCATAAAACTTAGATGGTTTTGGGGACTTATTTAAATATTTGTTTATATTTTTCTCTATTTACATTCTTTTAAAGTAAAATAAAACATTTCTCCTATGAACAACACGTACTTGTTCCACTTAAGGGGCAAGGTTCACAATATTTGTCAGCCCAAGCCTTTCCCATGTTGTCTCCACAACAGCATTCCATTTTTGAAAGACGCACAGAAAGTTTATTAAGGCAACGGCCACTTGAGAAATCCAAATAGCAATCACCTCTTCGAGTGTCTAAAAATAAATAATAAAGTGACTTGTTTATTATCACAACTTAAGACAATAAGAAACTTGTTTTAAATCTCTATATTAATAATGATATACTTCCAAAATAAAGTCAAGTAGAATGGTGATTTATTCACAGGATTCTTGGCACTATGTGCTAACTAAAGTAAAGACCTTTTTCAAATGAGGCTAAGGAGAAATTTAAGATGTATTTGTGTGTTATGTATTAGCTCACATAATACTGTAAGATAAACATTAACAAAAACTAAATCATCGAGGATTCAATAATTTATTACACTGAATTTTGATTCAAATCCCTCTTCAGTTTCAATAACTATGTTATATTCCTGAATACAGTTAAGTACGTACACACGCACACAAATTTCAATTTCCTTCTTTTTGGTGCAAAATATACTAACAAAAACATATAGATTATATTGGTATATATTCTGTTTTTACAATAAAGCATATAAATGATTGGAAACTGTCACATGAGAGAGCCAAAGAAAATTATTTTCCTAAGTGATTATTCTGAAATTTGTCCAATTACAAATGTTGTTACATCATGAAGATGAAAGTTGAGATATTATCCAAATTTTCACACGTCACAAAAAATGTTTCCTTCCTCAATTATAATCAAATGAGACCCTTTCTGAGGGTATTCAAAAAAGATTACATTCTGTCAATCAGTGAAACATTTTAATGCTTGCCCCCACTAAAAACACTGATCTAAATTATACAAGTAATAAAATAAAATTATATCATCCTGGTGAAGAAGATGAAATCAACAAACATTTGGAGAAACTGTGGAGAGCACAATGGGTTCTTGTACCAAATACAAGCATATTATTAAACTTATCCACTTTTATTTTATACTTTCTATAATAATATTTTATACCATTAATAAATTCACCATATAATTAGAATACTCTTTCCTTGTGACTCCTATTCATGAATTGTTTGTTTTTTATAATTATCTCCATTACTGATATCACAGAGGAATTAATAACTTTGTAACATGAGGATGTATAATATTACAAAGTTAAACATCTAATGTACACATAGTTAATAAAAACGTTTAATGACCCTCAGACAAATCTACAGATACACAGATAAGTTAATATGCCATACATTTAAATACAATAGTGTATTATTTGTTCTGTATATGTGAATGTTCTACACAATACATGCTTAAGAAAGTCATTAAGTTGATGTCTCTTTAGCTGCCTTTGTTCCTTTGTCACTTCCAACTGTATAATACCTGTTCTGGTCAAGTAGAAATTATTACATGGTGTAAATATGTGAACATCAGTGTCATCCTTCAGTGATAGTTCAAGTGATAACTATACAACAACAGTGTCATCCTTCAGTGATAGTTCAAGTGATAATTATACAACAACAGTGTCATCCTTCAGTGATAGTTCAAGTGATAATTATACAACAAGAGTATCATCCTTCAGTGAGAGTTCAAGTGATAACTATACAACAACAGTATCATCTTTCAGTGGTGGTTCAAGTGATAACTATACAACATCAGTGTCATCCTTCAGTGATAGTTCAAGTGATAACTATACAACAACAGTGTCATCCTTCAGTGATAGTTCAAGTGATAATTATACAACAACAGTGTCATCCTTCAGTGATAGTTCAAGTGATAATTATACAACAACAGTGTCATCCTTCAGTGATAGTTCAAGTAATAATTATACAGCAACAGTATCATCCTTCAGTGATAGTTCAAGTGATAACTATACAACAACAGTGTCATCCTTCAGTGATAGTTCAAGTGATAACTATACAACAAGAGCATCATCCTTCAGTGATAGTTCAAGTGATAACTATACAACAACAGCATCATCCTTCAGTAATAGTTCAAGTGATAACTATACAACAACAGTGTCATCCTTCAGTGATAGTTCAAGTGATAACTATACAACAACAGTGTCATCCTTCAGTGATAGTTCAAGTGATAACTATACAACAACAGTGTCATCCTTCAGTGGTAGTTCAAGTGATAACTATACAACAACAGCATCATCCTTCAGTGGTAGTTCAAGTGATAATTATACAACAACAGCATCATCCTTCAGTGGTGGTTCAAGTGATAACTATACAACAACAGCATCATCCTTCAGTGATAGTTCAAGTGATAATTATACAACAACAGTATCATCCTTCAATGGTAGTTCAAGTGATAATTATACAACAACAGCATCATCCTTCAGTGATAGTTCAAGTGATAACTATACAACAACAGTGTCATCCTTCAGTGGTGGTTCAAGTGATAACTATACAACAACAGCATCATCCTTCAGTGATAGTTCAAGTGATAACTATACAACAACAGTGTCATCCTTCAGTGGTAGTTCAAGTGATAACTATACAACAACAGCATCATCCTTCAGTGATAGTTCAAGTGATAACTATACAACAACAGCATCATCCTTCAGTGGTAGTTCAAGTGATAAATATACAACAACAGTGTTATCCTTCAGTGGTAGTTCAAGTGATAACTATACAACAACAGTGTCATCCTTCAGTGATAGTTCAAGTGATAACTATACAACAACAGTGTCATCCTTCAGTGATAGTTCAAGTGATAACTATACAACAACAGTGTCATCCTTCAGTGATAGTTCAAGTGATAACTATACAACAACAGTGTCATCCTTCAGTGATAGTTCAAGTGATAACTATACAACAACAGCATCATCCTTCAGTGATAGTTCAAGTGATAACTATACAACAACAGTGTCATCCTTCAGTGGTAGTTCAAGTGATAACTATAAAACAACAGTGTCATCCTTCAGTGGTAGTTCAAGTGATAACTATAAAACAACAGCATCATCCTTCAGTGGTAGTTCAAGTGATAACTATACAACAACAGTGTCATCCTTCAGTGGTAGTTCAAGTGATAATTATACAACAACAGCATCATCCTTCAGTGGTGGTTCAAGTGATAACTATACAACAACAGCATCATCCTTCAGTGATAGTTCAAGTGATAACTATACAACAACAGTGTCATCCTTCAGTGGTAGTTCAAGTGATAACTACACAACAACAGTGTCATCCTTTAGTGGTAGTTCAAGTGATAACTATACAACAACAGCATCATCCTTCAGTGGTAGTTCAAGTGATAATTATACAACAACAGTGTCATCCTTCAGTGGTAGTTCAAGTGATAACTATACAACAACAGTGTCATCCTTCAGTGGTGGTTCAAGTGATAACTATACAACAACAGCATCATCCTTCAGTGATAGTTCAAGTGATAACTATACAACAACAGTGTCATCCTTCAGTGGTAGTTCAAGTGATAACTATACAACAACAGTGTCATCCTTCAGTGGTAGTTCAAGTGATAACTATACAACAACAGTGTCATCCTTCAGTGGTAGTTCAAGTGATAACTATACAACAACAGCATCATCCTTCAGTGGTAGTTCAAGTGATAAATATACAACAAAAGTGTTATCCTTCAGTGGTAGTTCAAGTGATAACTATACAACAACAGTGTCATCCTTCAGTGATAGTTCAAGTGATAACTATACAACAACAGTGTCATCCTTCAGTGATAGTTCAAGTGATAACTATACAACAACAGCATCATCCTTCAGTGATAGTTCAAGTGATAACTATACAACAACAGTGTCATCCTTCAGTGGTAGTTCAAGTGATAACTATAAAACAACAGTGTCATCCTTCAGTGGTAGTTCAAGTGATAACTATAAAACAACAGCATCATCCTTCAGTGGTAGTTCAAGTGATAACTATACAACAACAGTGTCATCCTTCAGTGGTAGTTCAAGTGATAACTATACAACAACAGTGTCATCCTTCAGTGGTAGTTCAAGTGATAAATATACAACAACAGTGTTATCCTTCAGTGGTAGTTCAAGTGATAACTATACAACAACAGCATCATCCTTCAGTGGTAGTTCAAGTGATAACTATACAACATCAGAGTCATCCTTCAGTGGTGGTTCAAGTGACAACTATATAATAAGAGTGTCATCCTTCAGTGGTAGTTCAAGTGACAACTATATAATAAGAGTGTCATCCTTTAGTGGTAGTTCAAGTGATAACTAAACAACAACAGTGTAATCCTTCAGTGGTGGTTCAAGTGATAACTAAACAACAACAGTGTAATCCTTTAGTGGTAGTTCAAGTGATAACTAAACAACAACAGTGTAATCCTTTAGTGGTAGTTCAAGTGATAACTAAACAACAACAGTGTAATCCTTTAGTGGTAGTTCAAGTGATAACTAAACAACAACAGTGTAATCCTTTAGTGGTAGTTCAAGTGATAACTAAACAACAACAGTGTAATCCTTTAGTGGTAGTTCAAGTGATAACTGAACAACAAAAGTGTAATCCTTTAGTGGTGGTTCAAGTGATATCTAGACAACAACAGCATCATCCTTCAGTGGTAGTTCAAGTGATAACTATACAACAACAGTGTCATCCTTCAGTGGTGGTTCAAGTGATAACTAAACAACAACAGTGTAATCCTTTAGTGGTAGTTCAAGTGACAACTATATAATAAGAGTGTTATCCTTCAGTGGTGGTTCAAGTGATAACTAAACAACAACAGTGTAATCCTTTAGTGGTGGTTCAAGTGATATCTAGACAACAACAGCATCATCCTTCAGTGGTAGTTCAAGTGATAACTATACAACAACAGTGTCATCCTTCAGTGGTGGTTCAAGTGATAACTATACAACAACAGTGTCATCCTTCAGTGGTGGTTCAAGTGATAACTAAACAACAACAGTGTAATCCTTTAGTGGTAGTTCAAGTGACAACTATATAATAAGAGTGCTATCCTTCAGTGGTGGTTCAAGTGATAACTAAACAACAACAGTGTAATCCTTTAGTGGTGGTTCAAGTGATAACTAAACAACAACAGTGTAATCCTTTAGTGGTAGTTCAAGTGATAACTAAACAACAACAGTGTAATCCTTTAGTGGTAGTTCAAGTGATAACTAAACAACAACAATGTAATCCTTTAGTGGTAGTTCAAGTGATAACTAAACAACAACAGTGTAATCCTTCAGTGGTAGTTAAAGTAAAAGATATCTGGAGGTTAAGGTTTCATCATTATTAGTATATTGTGTAATCTAAATCATCGTCACCTTTTTAATGATTACTTAAAACAATTTCTTGCTAAATGATTTATATCTATTGATATTTTGCTTCAACAAATAATAATAATTTGATAAATTATGTGTTCCAAAAGAGTACATCAAATTTAGGTTATAATTATGATAGTTTTGAGTTTTAGAAGTTGTTTCATTCTGATAATATTTGCTTCCAAAACATTATGTAGTGTATTTTGTACTATATTACTTTAAAAGTGTTATTTATAATAACTGATGCCAGTTGTAAATAAACGAAAGTTAAAATGGTGGTGATGATAGGGCCTACGTAGACCACATGCACAGCGTGAATGTCTATGTACTTGCACATGCCATAGTAGCATCATGTTGAAATGAGAATCATCAATCATGTGGGTAGCAGAGTTAGTTCCTCAGACTAAACACATTATTACTTATGAACTAAGAAAAGTTGGATTTAAACAAGATCTTGTAAGAGAAACAGCAAAGAAAATCTAATAAATTCAACAGGCTGTCTTACAATAAAGCAACAACACACATTGTGTTCACGTTTAGTGCTGTAATGATGAATATTTATTTCGAACTTCACTTCATATCCAGTCTCATTATTCCATTTAACATCAACTCGATGAGAAAGTTGACATTACTTCCTATTAAGTGGGCCTATCTGATTGCTTGAAAGGTAATTCAGTTTTACCTGAAAATACCACAGTAACATAGTAGGTGCTGAATGTGGCAAAGTTACTCATCTGTTACAAGTAGTAAACATATTTTAGGGTCAAGTGTACAATATGTGTACTCATAATTTGAAATGAGTACTCAGCCTGCAACAAATAAACTTGTCAAGTATCTCACGTAAGTGTATAGACTGTGAGGAGAGTTATTCACCCTCTAATATACGACTTATATTGTAGACAGATTACTAATCATGTTAAAGAGCAGGAATTCTTATTCTGTACAATAGAAATTAAAGTAAAATTAAACTTTAATTAATACAGACATCCCTTTAAAAAAACAAAACTATAATAAACTCACCAAGACATGCTTTGTTGTTGGGGCTTGGAATATAACCTCGATCACAAATGCAGTAGAAGCTACCCTTTGTGTTAATACACCGACCATGCTGACAGATGGAGGCCAATGATTTACACTCATCCACATCTATAAACAATGGTAGAAGGAAAGTTCCAAAATAATTAAGGAGTTACAAGTTCAATCAGTCTCAGAAAAAAGAGAAATCTGTAGAATATAAATTACTTACTATACTAATAGCAAAAAATAGAGATGAAAACTTCAGAGCATTCAATCAACAAATCCTAAATGTTTCTAAATTACTTCAATAATGTCATTATGTATTCTATCACTTAATAGAATTTTCAGAACTGTTTGATAAAAATAATGAATTAGTTTCTTTCTTCAATTACATTTTATACAGGTTAGATTCACTGGTACACCTAACTTCAAAAACAATGTTTCAAATAAATTCTATAAACTAACATGTCTAATTTACTAATAAACTCAATCAATCATTTACTTATCAGATTTCTAGCTAATTGAAAAACAAACACTCTAAATAACTTAAAAACTCAATCAGTGATGAATGGATTTCATTAGGTCTAGATATCCAATTTAACTCCCTCAGTTTGGCATTTTTGTATTTTACTAGTTTTCTTTCTATAGAAAGTTTCAAGTTTCCATGCAAAGCTAAACGTTCCTGAAACTTTTAGATTTCAGATCATGCAAAACATGTCTAGTGAAGAAAACATTAAACTATTAAAAATATACCCCAGAAGAATATCTTCTTCTATCCAGAACAACCAGATCTTTTTAATTAGCTAAAACTTAACACAAGATTATTTGACTGAATAACTACAGATATGTTATAAGTTTATAAATATATTTTAACAGAATCTAAAATATTAAAAAAATATATTTTTCTTCACAATTTTATACAGCTGCTGTAACATTTCTTTCAAATAAAAAATTTTAAAACTTGTAAAATAATATAAAGTTGAAACAAAATGGCATCTGTAAATAACAACAAAAAATCAAATATTGACTTTATTCCTACCTATACAAGAATCTGTATCTTTATCTCTCTCATATCCTTCTTCACATTCACAGTGAAAGGAACCAATGCTGTTTACACATTTTCCCTTTGCACAAAGTCCAGGTATAGCATCACATTCATCAACATCTGGAAAAAACAATGGTAAAAATAACAGTCGTGGAATGCTCATCTTTAAAAAACGTAAGTCAGCATAGGAAGTGTTAAAAACTGGTAAAACACGTATTTATAACAAAAACTTTATCATTATTATTTGCAATGTTTCGGGCAGAAGCCCATCATCAGACAAAGGGTTTTTATCTGAAACACTACAAATAATAATAAAGATTTTGTTAAAAAACGTTAGTTTCACCATTTTTCAACTCTCTCATTTTTTCCACATTTTGTGATCTTTTCTACTGCATTCCTATAAACAATGTATGTTTTATTATAGCCTGATGGTTAGGGTGCTCGACTCCCAGTCGCAAGATCAAGTCCTCTTTATTAAACGTCTTTGTATCATATGGTTGCTGATTAAATAAATTACTTGAGTGTAAACAATTTTAGTTTACAAGAATGTTGGCCAACCAGTTCCGAATGAAAAAAAAAAAAAAAGATTTCTTAATAATAAACCAATATCATAAATACCAAACTTAATTTTATTTTTCAAGTCATAACTATAAAAGACATACTACTCACCCTGACAAGATCTGGAGTTGATATTGGTAATGAAACCCCGATCACAGTCAAGATCTGAGGGACATTCTTCACATGGGTGTCCCCATGCTACTCCAATAGTAGCACAACAAAGCTGTCGTGTGCATACAACACCTGTTAATTGCCCTGCACAGAATTGGTTCTTCACCCTACGAAAACATGGTCCGGTTCTAACGTCTATAAAAAACAAAAGTAAAGAAATAAGTCCAAAAACTCCAGAAAATCTAAAAAATGAAAATACACAAAACTTATTCTAGCTTCTCTAGAGAATTACTGAAATTAGTGAATTGCAACTTCAGTTATAACGTATTTTAATTTTTCTATTGTTACTAGCAATAGTAATATCAAGCAGTAAAATAATATATTTGTATTTGCATACAAAAGTACAATGTTGGTTTTAAATTTTTAATAAAAAAATCGGCTACTTTTAAATATAAATGTTATGTGAGAGTGACAGAGAAATCCTATTCAGTCTCTCACAAAAGAAATAAGTAAAACCTAACCCTTAAAATTACCGCACTTTCGTAACATCAATTCCAGAAAGCATTCCGGTAAAATAGGTCATTCTCTTAATCGTTTAGTGGTTACACCCCCAAATTACATGCCTTTTGTAAATTAAACCTGTCGTAGTTTCAACTGAATATAACGTTAAAAGTAAGATTATGTTTAGAAAAGCATTATTAGTGAACGTATTAACTGAATAATATATTAATTATTTGTAGGAAATTCGCAGTATCATTAACGTACTTCATAGATATCTTGAAATGAACGTGATGAAGTCATCATTTATCCAGCCATATCAAAATTACGGTATGGATATAATTATACGTTTGTGATATAGTTTAAAAGTTGCATATATCGACTGGAATAATATTAATTTCATGCAACAAAATGATTAGTGTATTATAACTTTAATAAATAACGTGAACATTTCAAAAATGTTAAAAATACTTTAAAATTTACAATTAAGTATTCAGCCTTTTTAAAAAAGTAATGCACTTTTTGAAATGTACTGATGGGTGGTGGTGTTTTCAATTAAGGTATAAATAATTTAAAAGGGTATGCATCGTTTCATATCTATGTGAATAATGTTTTCAAACAACATTTGGATATTATAGATTCAAATAAATTAATTTTATGTTTTGTCAATTTTTTGCTAAACCTATTTCTAAATATTGAGAAACTAGACTCAAATGTTTACCTAATTCACATCTTCTGCCAGAAAATCCGTAAACACACGAACAACGATCTTGTCCGATACAACGCCCGCCATTCAGACACGGTTCCCGACATACAGCTGGCAATGAATAATTGTAGAATTAGACCTGGTATCTCACATTAACTTATTTTACATTAAATTAACATTAACGTAGAAATGTTGTCTTATTTAGTCACCTTAAATACTTCTACACTTCATATCCAATATCAAATAACTACAGTTACAGATTGTAAATTGATTTATTATAGTGTTATAGCGAATGAATTCCATTGGTAATTAGGTTTGTTTTTATTCTCATTTACTTAAAATGTATGTGATTTGCACTGACCAACGAGGACCCGTTTTCTCACCAAATAAATAGACATGTTTATATATAACAAGATCCTTCTATCAGATAAACCTTTTTGGTACAAAACACACATTACTGTTAACTGGCAATTTAATTCACATGATATATCGAAGTTGGATTGGTTAGATGTTTTCAGGGGCGTCAATAGCAAGCCCAGGCCCCTGGGTCAATAATATCATCGGGCAACACTTTCATTCTATTTACTAACTTTTGCTCATTTTTTCATTAAAAAATGTACGTGACAAATTTATTCATGAAAAAGTGGCAGCCACAATGTTAGCTCATTAACTGGTATGTATTTCTAGTGAACTTTGTAATATTTCACTGCCGAGTTCCTCAACAGACGCCAGAGCCTTTTTCACCCTTCTCGATAGTCCTGGATATTGTTAAGCACAAAGCTACACAGTAAGCTATCTGTGGTACGCTTACCACCAGGACAAAAACTCGCATTTTAGCGTCACAACCCTGCATGATATAAAGCAAGGTTTATTTTGTTGTTATTTAAATACCAAATTACAGAACAGGCAATCTGCGTTGTTTCCGTCGCATGGATCGAATCTTGAACTTTTTTCCCACAGGCCCTTAACCTGAGACACTAGGAGACAAAATGAATCGACAGGAGCAGTTTAAGAAGAATTTAAACTACAATTATTATGCATTTTTATAATGATAATTTTATTTTCAATGGTTTGTTTTATATTTTAATTGTATCAAATGGCTTTAGTCTATAATCGTCGCTAGTGTCACAATATGAGAGAAATGTTATAAAACAAAATATAACCCTAAATGAAATAATAAAAAACACTGAATATTAATCTATTCATTGTCAGACATATATTTCCTTTAATAAAAATATGAAGTAGTATATAATATTGTATAATTAAGAATATATATATAAATTTTCCCTTTTTTACAAGCATAAACCCACCAGCCACCTGGAAGTGTTTGTTATAGGGAGTAACTAAGTTAGACTGGTAATAAAAGATTCTATACAAACTACATATAAACTTAAGACATGCCATTGTGTTTAGTTATTGTTGATTTCATTAATAATATTGGTTATATTAGTCACCATATCGAATGTAATTAATTTTTATTTTCATTTCTACTTTATGAATACTATTTTATTGTAGTTATTGTGTTACATTGTTAGTTTAGATTTTTTTATTTATTTAAGATCAATCTAAAAGTTCTAAACTGGCCAAACCTCGTAAGATATTGTTGGGATTATAGCCGAAACTATCGTTAATAAGGAAGATACCTAACTAACGAAACAATGCATTCTAATCTTTATATTTAGATTAGTTTACTAACGACCAGGTTAAGTCTTAGTTCTGCTCTAACTACGTAACTTACTTTAATCAAAACTTATTATTATTATTATTAATTTGACGGTTCAAGCATTCTAACCAATCACGTTTCAAAAACAAAGTTCAAGTAAGACATCTTAAAAATTCCAAGTCATAAATGTTATGAAAGATTTGAGTCCTTTTTAAAATATGAGGCTATTTATCAGTTTCATTCTTTATTTTATGTAATATTTTAAATGATTCAGTTTAAATGCCAAAAGAAAACAAAGCATTAGGAACCAATAGGGTTAAAATTTGTGATAAAAATTATGTAAACTGCAGACGACCTTTTATTCACATCAAAAGGATAAGGGTAAAAAGAAAAAGAAACATATACAATTTATGTGATTTTTATCATACACTTAGGGTAAACCTTGAACCTTCCTTTTCTTTAGCAAAGCAACAAGATGTTTATATTACATTATTTTAATGTCTTAATATGCTACAAGCTTAATATAAAACACCAACAATCTTATCGTTTGTTTGTTTAATAACAAACCATAAGATAAAAATTTATTATAATTTAAAAAAAGAAAGATTCTATTTAAATACTTTGACCAATCAGAGCAGCGATTAGATATTGAAATTTGTAGAAAACCCGTTTTAGTGCTTCAATCAGATACATTCCTTGTCTTTTCGACTCAGAGTGTCACAGATAACGACTAAAATTTTGTTGTGTTTATTTTACATACACTCGTTCTCAGCGTTATTAACAGAGGCGCCCGTGTGCAGTCACATTTGTCTCATTCTAAGTTTGATGAATGAGTTCCCCAAGTGGATTAACTCTCGCTGTCGCCTACTATCACAGTTAATAGCATCTGATAACTATTTATCACAGGTCCTTCCTACACATAAGATGCTCTGTTTTAAAAAATATGACATATTTATTTACAGTGCGGATGTTGTGGTAACATTAACCATGTTTCTCTGTCAGAATTAAAGACATAATTAAGACCTATTGACTCGTTTGAGTAATTCTTTAATCATATTTTGTAAACTACTACGAGCGTGAAGGGAGGAATTCTGTTCTCAAAAATTTATTACGCAAGTGTAACATGGTTTGTTTTGAATTTCGCGCAAAGCTACACGAGAGCTATCTGCCTCAGCCATCCCTAATTTAGCAGTGTAATATTAGAGACAAGGCAGTTAGTCACCATCACCCACCGCCAACTCTTGGGCTACTCTTTTACCAACGAATAGTGGGATTGACCGTAGCATTATAACGCCCCCACGGCTGAAAGAACGAGCATGTTTGGTGCCACGGGGATTTGAACCCGCTGTATTAAATTATTAAAACCTTTGCTGCCATACATAACTTTGCAGGACATTAATTATGAACGGCTTTTTTCACAGCAAAGCCACACAATGGGCTATCTGTGTAAACAATTGAACCTTGAATTTTACTGCTGTAAGTCTGTACATTTACCGCTGACTCGCTGAGCGGCTTTATCTACGATAAAAAAGTTATCATAAAATAATGCCATTTATCAACATAAAAAAACATTTTTCGAATGCATTCATGATATTGGTAACATTATTAATTATTAAATTGCATGTGTATTTAAAATGCGATTTGACAAAAAACAGTGACGAAACTTCGATGGCGTTCACCATGTTCTGATGTTTGATTTAAATTCTCCTAACTTATTGGCTATCTTCTAAACCATTTAAACTTTTGTAAATTCGTCCTACTGTAGTTCATAACTCTTCGTTGTTAAATTGCATAGTCGAAACATTACAACAATAAATGTAGATTTTATTCTGTATAAATAGGATTAATAGGTATGTGCAATTTTCTTAATCTACAGGCTTTGTATTTGTAAGTATGAAGATAACAAAAATACATCCCGCAAGAAAAATCTTAGTCATAGACTTCGTGCTTTAGTCACGCGCACACCCCCCCCCCCTCTGTTTAAAGCTACACCATGAATCTATAGGGAGGTAAACTGATTTGATTTTGAATTTAACGCAAAGCAACTCGAGGGCTCTTTGCGCTACCCGCCCCTAATTTAGTAGTGTGAGACCAGAGGGAAGGCAGCTAGTCATAACCACCTACCGCCAACTCTTGGGCTACTCTTTTACTAACGAATAGTGGGATTGACTGTAACTTTATAACGCCCCCACGGCTGAAAAGGCGAACCCGCGACCCTCAAATTACGAGTCAAACGCCTTAATCTACCTAGCCATGCCGGGCCTGGAGGGTAAACTAAAATAGATTCGACTAATAGTAACTTGTCAAACCAAGTTTTGTAGGACTATAAATTTAGGGTCGATTTTCACTTTTGTAGGTTCAGAAATGTAACGGATTTACTGTTATATGTTTATTTAGCTACGCTTATTTCAATTTAGTTTTCTTTTTAACATGTGACGTACATTGTTGGCTATGTATTTCACAATTTCAGCCTGTTTTTTATAGAAGATTCTTGAGAGTAAGAATCAACACTATTTGTTTTACAAAAACGTTAGCGCGTATTTAAACATTGTTGAAACTTCAAGAAGCTTGCGTGGGTCGTATAAAACCGGCTAGTCGAGAAACAGAAGAAGATGATTATTATTGGTCAGCTACAGCCAGAGTGATATAGACCTAGAAACCTATAATTGTGATTCACGCTTATTAATCGAAAAACTATAGAATTGGACCAGGAACATTTATATATTTCGAACCTCAATGAGTTTAACTTCGGACAGAAGTATTTCTACAAGCATATTGAATATCTTCAACGGTACAAAGTCGGCGGTGTGAGGCCAACCAAGCAAGCTACCTCAAGCAAGGTGTGACAGCATCAACTCAGAATTAATTTGCTCA
This sequence comes from Tachypleus tridentatus, assembly GCF_004210375.1. Taxonomy (NCBI): domain Eukaryota; kingdom Metazoa; phylum Arthropoda; class Merostomata; order Xiphosura; family Limulidae; genus Tachypleus; species Tachypleus tridentatus. The sequence goes on from NC_134837.1 coordinate 12,616,350, forward strand.
TTGATAAAATATTCAGTTGTAGACCAGATATACGACTCAGTGTGGTTTGTAAAACCATTTAACTCATTTCTAATAACTACTAGTAAAAACCGACATTATAAATTGTATTGTTTCTGCTTGTATAGAAAAATATATTTGTGTTCACAAAAGAAAATTGTGTGTGTCAATATTGTTGGTAAATATCATAAATTTGATGTATATTAACATTTAGTTAACTTCTAAATTAAAATTTTCAGTTATCACAATAAATTGGACAGTCGTCCGAAATAATCTATATCTGTATTTTCTTATAGTAAAGCCACATTGAGCTATCTGTTAAGTCCACCGAGATGAATCGAACCCCTCATTTTAACAGTGTAATTCCGAAGACTTACTACTGTACCAACTGGAGACATCGGGAACAACTTATAATATGAAACATAATAAATTGAGGACTAGTGTCTGAGATCTAATTAGACACAAAATGTATTCTAAATAAAAATAAAAATATATATTCAATTTATATTTATAAGCGCCAACAAAATTTGATAATATCTGATTATTAGGGTTTTTTGAATCAACTTCCCTCGAACAAATTTAAAAATAAAACAGAAGTGAATTTATCGAAATTGCCAAAATCTTATTAAAAGATAAAAATTCAATGAGAAAAATGAACTAATAAAGTGTATCGTTGAAATGATAGTGGATAATGATTTGTTGTCTGAGGAAGAAGTAAGGGAATACACTAGCCAATCAGAGTTGAGCGATAAGAATAAGTTAGAAATCCAATTAAAACTCAAACAAATCGAGTTTGAACAAGCTCACATCGAAGCCGAGAAAGAGCAAGTCCATACTGAAGCCAAAAAAGAAAAGGAGCAAGTCCGTATTGAAAGGGAAAGAGAAAGTAAACGTCTCAAAGCCGAACAAGCCCGTACTGAATGAAGCCAAAAAGGAAATTGGGCTAAATAAATGGAAATTAGACTCAACTCTGATCAATCAAAGCAAAATGACAACTTTGAACTCAATCGATATATTAAAGTACCACTATTTAATGAAAATGAAGTTGATTAATATTTTCAATATTTCTTGGTAAAGCCCAAAACGCTTGTGCTGTTCTTTCTCCAAAAGATTCCATTAATTATGACAAGATTAAAGCATCTATCCTCAAAGCATACGAGTTAGTACCGGAAACTTATCGCCAAAAGTTTCGAGGTTATCAAAAATAAAATAATCAAACCCATTTGGAATTCGCCCACGAAAGAGAGGTTTATTTTAATCTATGATGTGATTCTGTGCTTATTGGCAACAGTTTCGACAAACTAAGACAATTTTGTCTGATAGAGGAATTTAAACGCTGTACAAGTGACGATCTAAAAACTTATTTGTACTAAAAGAAAGTTGAAACAGCTGTTTTTTCTGATTATTACACTTTAACACATAAAATCACTTCTCACAGAAAGAAATTCCTGCGCTGTTAGCCAAAACCTGTATCTGCTCAATCCACTAAAGTTGAAGATTCTTCTAAAAAAATTCCAGCTCCTCTAGTTTGAAATCTTCTGACAATCAGGATAAAACGTCATCAAAGCCCGTCTGCCATTTTTGTAATAAACCCTGGTCATGTTACATTCACTTGTTGGAGTTAGAAAAAAGAAAGGGAGGTACCATCCAGTGTGATCATGTCCACATATGGACGTAGTTTTACCAGATCATCCAATGGTGTTTACCTGGGGAGGTACCATCCAGTGTGTTCGTGTCCACTTATGGACGTAGTTTCACCAGATCATCCAATGTTGTTTACCTGGGGAGGTACCACCCAGTGTGTTCGTGTCCACATATGGACGTAGTTTCACCAGATCACCCAACGTTGTTTACCTGGGGAGGTACCACCCAGTGTGTTCGTGTCCACATATGGACGTAGTTTCACCAGATCATCCAATGTTGTTTACCTGGCCACTGAGGGAAGAGACTGATATAGTTAGCGAGAAATTTAGACATTTTGTGTCTGTGTGTTGTATGTCTTTGACGAATAACACTGCTAATCCCACACCCATACATATGTTACGTGATACTGGGGAGACTAAATCATTGTTGTAAGAAAGTATACTGCCTTTAAATTCGAGTTCTGTCACTGGCGAGTCTGTTATTGTTAAGAGTTGTGACGGTGGCTTTATTAATGTTCTTCTCCATAACGTTTATTTAACATCAGACTTAGTTTCGGGACCAGTTCAGGGTATATAGCTATTATTGGGAAACGAGTTGGCTGGGAAAAAAGTTGTTACCGAACCCAAGATGGTTAGCAAGCTGATCGTTGTTTCATCTAAGAATGGTGTTGTTGTTGAGGAGAATACAGAAGTGCTCCCCTCGTATGCTGTGACTTGCGTTCAGACTTTGAAATTAAGCCAGAAACAAACGACAGAGACGTATTCAGAGGGCAACATTATGGATTTATCTCAAACATTTTATGGACCTGACGAGGATCTTGTGAATAATTGTCCTACTGACAATTTATTGGTGAGTAGCTATGATGGATGTGGGTGAGTGATAAGGATGGATGTGGGTAAGTGACAATGATGGAAGTTGGTGAGTTGCAATGATGGATGTGGGTGAGCGACAGTGATGAATGTGGTTCATCTGCTGAAGTTACGTTTGCTAAAAGCAACCGATCGATAAGCAAGAAAAGAATCCGCAGATCACTATTTGAATATGCACTCCTGAAAGATGAAGTGGAGAAGGTTCCAAATCCGCAGATCACTATTTGAATGTGCACTCCTGAAAGATGAAGTGGAGAAGGTTCCAAATGGTTACTTTTTCAAAAATGGTGTCCTCATGAGAAAATTGAAACCACCAAATGTACCAGCTTCAAAGGACTTGTCTGTAGTTTATTAAATTGTTGTTCCAATAATGTATCATTCTGATATATCGTAGTGGTTCATGAATTCCTTATGGCAGGTCATTTAGAAGTCAACAAGGCGCGTGACAAAATCATGAGACTTTTTTATTTTCTGACTCAAAATTAGGCAAGATGTTTCTCAGTTTAGTAAAAACTTGTCATGTCTGTTAGTTGGTCAGAAAACCTAATTGGAGAATTCCTGTTGCTCCTTTGGAACCTATCCCAGCTTTTGAAAAACATTTCAGTTGTGTGATTATTGATTGTGTTACACCAATAAGATAACATTTGTTTAAGCACTATCACGTGCTATTTATGTTATTATCATAAGGTTATTTATATTGTGTGATATATTGTCATGATTACTGAAGTTGTATAATTCATTGCCAATATATTGTCATCAATGTATATATTAACAGTATTTTTGTTTCCAGTGGCGCAGCGGTATTCTCCGAAACTACAACGCTAGAAATCAGGTTTCGATATCCGTGATGGGCAGAACACAGGTACCCCATTACGTAGCTTTGCGCTTAACTGCAAACAAACAAAACATTGTTTAACATTAAAATGTTAACTTACGTATTGCGTTTCATACTTATTTCAGTCACACCACTTTCTTACGTCTTGTACACTTACCATTCAAAACATAGCGTTGAAGCAATCCAAAAGATAAACTTACTTCCCATCTGTGTTATACTATAACAACCTACTCTAATGCATGGAAGAACAGCTCCAAATGATGTTTTGGTGTATGTGTATTTTTAATACAGCTTTTGCTTAACTAAGAGCCATTATACAAAAATAGTTTTTATCATGTGCAACTGGTGTATCATATGCGTATCTTACTACCTTTACAGCTTGGTTCTAGTTTTAAGGAAACAACAGTTAAAATATATTGAAACATGGCAAATAAAAACAAACTTACCACTTGTGAAGGATGATACTGCTTTACTGAAACAACATTACGATCTACATCAGTGTCTCACAGTTTCAAACGAACATCTGGCAACACACTTACCTCGTTTTTATACTTCGATTTTATGTCCGTTAATCCAGCTGGAAATCAACTGTCTTAGTGGTGTTTGTTGTGTACAAGGAATTAACATAATTTATGCTAATTACAGTTATTAATTGGAGATTTATATATATTATACATATTTATATATATTACTATCTTAGTTCTATAATTTCTTAGCATTTTATTTTTCGTTAATCTTTCAGTAAGAAGTAATTTCATAAATTTGATGTATTCATGCG